>NW_009954101.1:1499957-1526654 GCF_000747805.2 Chaetura pelagica | reverse complement strand
TTTTGTCAGTTTTCTTTTTAACTGAGGATGTCTATGGAGTAGTGTCTATTTTTTTTTTCGTTTGAGTGTACTAGAATTATGCAGAGCTGGAATCTTCCTGGTCATTCTGTTTCATTCTGGATTACATCAATAATTGATTTGTTAATGGAAAGTGCTAGTAGTCAGGTATCAGCCAAAAATATTGACCACATGTTGTGACCCTTGCTTTATTCAAAGATATATTCTCTCTTATTCTTTAAGCAAACATTTGTCGCAGACAAAATATGTACTTCAGTTGATTTTGAAAAAGCTGGGAGATTCCTAATCTGCTTGACTTTGTTCACCTGCATCCCCCCAGACAGACAGCAGTACTCCCAACTGGGATTTGTGCTGCTGATCTCCCTGGGATCAGGGAGAGTTTCACATTCCTTTGCCCTGCCGGCTGATCTTACATGCCTGACTGCAATATTAAATCATCCCTGCCTCTCTGTTCAGGCAGCAGTCACGTTTCCTTTTGAACTTCCATCACTGTGGATTCACAGATGATAATTTGATGAGCTGTTTTAGTACTGTTGGGTATGACTTGTTTGTTGTTTGTTATTTTTTTACTTTTAAGGACTAGATTTTCCACCGTGTCTAGGAGCAGATAATGGGAGTTCCTCACTTATGTGCCTTTCACAAGGCGCAAGGGAAATCACAGCAATTCTGGTAAAGGGAATAGAGGAACAGTTCCTTCATTCTTACCTCTAGAGGCATGTGTCACTTCGAGGATAGAGGAAAAGAGGCAAGACTATTGTATAGCTGAAAATTTTTGTAACACTGTGTATTACCACTATAATAAATAGTGAATCTATGAATGGATGCAACCTTTTCTTTAGAGTATGTAATCTTTTTAAGTTTTTAAGGGCTTTACAGCAAGAAGTCAAGCGTACTTTAAAATCAAATGAGAAGCATTCACTTGTCTGGCAGCTTTGTGTACCTCAGACATAAACTGATCTGAATTACTAATGTTGTTTTCACAGGGTGTGTGAGAAAATGGTACTTCAAAGTGATAACGAAGTTTGCAGTCAGGTATTTGGGTATTTCTGGTTTTGTGTGGGTTTTTTTGAGGTAGCTCTAATGTTCAGCAGTGGGGGAGAAATTACTGGAAAAACTGGATTGGGTGTGGACAGAGGTACGAGTTGTAGAATCAGAGAGTTTTGACCCTGTAACTTGCATCTTCTCTAACTTAGCACTTTCACATCAGAAAAATTGTTACGTGACTGCTGTAACCTTTCAGAGAACTAGCTTCACCTTAATATTCTGTAGAGTTTCTAAAATAAAGTCCTGTGCTGACCTTTGCAGAGGTGTGAACTTTGCCATTGTGGATACTTTGGATGAGATTTTGGTGATTTGAGTTGAATTTACTGGAAGTTTTGCAGTTAGCTTTGATGTTTTTCCTATATAATACTGAGTATATTCTGCCTCCAAAATTGCTGAAGAAACCATAGAAGATGGAAACCTAGTTGTAGTAATATAGTACTTCATATATCTCTAGATTTCAAAATGAAACTTCAGCTTTCTGAAATAATTGTATCAATTGTGTCTATTCAATGGGAACAGCTGCTTTTCATTCCCCTTTATAAGTTCACAAAAATTTGCAGTCATACTAGTTCCTTTGTTTTGAGAAAATTACTAGTTCCTAGAAATAGGTGCTTGACAGGTAGTTATTTCCATCAAATTATGTTCATATCAAAATGTTATTCATATCCACCTATTTGTTTTATTTGCTGATTTTTAGTATTTTGTCATCTGCACAACAGGTTTCCCATCTTTTAGCATGACTTGCTGTTCCTAATGTGTGGCAGGTAATGGATGGTCATGAGTAAGTGCTTCATACACTATTTCTTTCATAGGAAAAAAAAACGCAGTACTTTAGATTAACATTGGAACTTAATAAAGGGGAAAAAATAAAATATGACAGGAGTGTTCTGTTGAATGGTTCTTCCAGCTAAGTTGATGATTTCTACAGGGGAATGCCACATGAATAATTTAGGTGAGATGGAAGCAATTGCTTTACTGGCCAATGACTCAATGAAGGAATCATGTTGGAACCAAAGCATCCTATGTAAAATGCATGATAGTGTTAATGCTGATGTTTAAGTATTAATAAGTTTTGTCCTGTAGGATAGCCAAATGTGCAGTTGGCTTGAACCCTAAACAGCATTTGTGTGTATCACTTCTGAAGCTGTCACAAGTGCTCTGTTTTAAAATGGAACCAAGGGGATGGTCACTGCTCCCACAAGTAGCACCAGTCTCCTGTTTTCAGACAAGCTGAACTGGCTTTTAAAGGACAGCATGGTAACAAATTGTACAAATGGGTATGGAAAAGCTATAGGAAAGAAACAGGTACTTTATGTTGCTCTTCCTGAAGAGCTGAGCTTCTTTGTGTAAATAATCTAAGCAGGAACAGAAGCAAGCTTTAATAGAAACCCAGCAGCTTAAAAAAAAAATAACTATGGTAGCTTATGTAGGAAATGCTTAGAAAATACCAAGTGGTGTGTTTTAATTTTAATATTTATTAAACAAATATGTTTGTGCAAATATGTCCCATGCTAACATGCTTGCTTTATGCTTGAAAAGAGTTTCTGCAAAGTTAATGGGTCAGTTCTGCCATTCCTGTTCATCTGTTTGGTTAGTGCTGTTTGGTAAGGCTAGAATTGGTCCTTTGCAGCAACTGGTGTTATTGAAGGCCTCTCTTAGGTGCTGCTGGAGACTGCTCCTTCTGCCTCTGCCTTACCTTCATCATGGTTTTGTACACTAGCATAAAGACGCTGCTCCAGTATGTGAAATTTATTTCAACATCCTAGTGCTTGAAACATGTTCTAATGTGCAGTGGCATTCAAAAGGTCAATGCAATACCAGGATACTTGCTGTAGCAGTTTTTACTGCTTCTTAAGTATCTCAGAGACAATCACTGACATGCTCAGCTTTGGCCAGTGATGGGTCCATCTTGGAGCAGGATGGCATTGTCTCTATCAGACATAAGGGAAGCTTCTGGTAGCTTCTCACATAGGCTACCCCTGCAGCCCCCCCCATCTCCCCAAACTTGCCATGTGAACCAAATAATATACATGGACAGCTGCAGGATAAAGCTCCTAGGCCAGGACCAGAACACACATGAAATCATAAAATCAGAAAGTCATTTTGGTTGCAAAAAACTTGTAAGACACACTTCCAAGTCCACCACTAAACCATGTCCCTAAGCGTCACATCTACATGTCTTTGAAATACCTCCAGGATGGTCAGTCGACCAGAACACACATGAAATCATAAAATCAGAAAGTCATTTTGGTTGCAAAAAACTTGTAAGACACACTTCCAAGTCCACCACTAAACCATGTCCCTAAGCGTCACATCTACATGTCTTTGAAATACCTCCAGGGATGGTCAGTCGACCACTTCCCTGGGCAGCCTGTCCCAGTGCCTGACAAGCCCTTCAGGAAAGTAATTTTCTTCATATCCAATCAAAACCTCCCCTGGCACGACTTGAGGCCTCACTGAGGCTGAAGCAGCCACATCCACAGCCTTCCCCTCATCCATTAGGATGGTCACCCAGTCATAGGAGGAGATGAGATTGGTCAGGAAGGACCTTCCTTTCTTAAACCCATGTTGGCTGGACCTGATCCCCTGGTTGTCTTCTGCGTGTCACTTGATGGCACTCAGGATGACCTGTTCCATAACCTTGCCAAGCCCTGAGGTCAGGCTGAAAGGCCTGTAGTTCCCTGGATCCTCCTTCCAGCCCTTCCTGTGGATGGACTTCACACTGGCAAATCTCCAGTCATCTGGGACCTCCCCAGTCAGCCAGGACTGGTGATAAATGATGGAGAGCAGCCTAGTCAGCTCTTCTGCCAGCTCCCTCAGCACCCTAGGATGAATCTTATCCTACCCATGGACTTGTTGGGGTCTGAGTAGCACAGCAGGTCCCTAACTACTTCCTCCTGGACTACAGGAGAGGGATTCTGCTCCTCATCTCCGCCTACCAGCTCAGGAGCCCAGTTGTCCTGAGGGTAGCAATTCTTTTTGTTAAAACTGAGGCAAAGAAGGTGTTAAGCACCTCAGCCTTTTCCTTGTCCTCTGTTATTAAGTTCCCCCCTCATCCAATAAGGAATGAAGATTTTCCCTAACCCTCCTTTCGCTATTAATGTATTTATAAAAGCATTTTTTATTATCCTTTACAAAGATTGCCAGATTAGCTTCTAGTTGAGCTTCTGCATTTCTACATGCCCTTATATCATTAAATGCTTCCTGATTCACCTGCCCCTTTTTCCAAAGTTGATACACCCTTTTTTTATTTCTGAGCTCTTGGAATATTTTCCTGCTCAACCAGGCTGGTTTTCCCCACTGGCTCCGTTTTCAGCACACAAGGACAGCCTGCCCCTGTGCCTTCATCATTTCATTCTTACAGTAAGCCCAACCTTCCAGGGCTCCTTTGTTTTTGAGGACTCTCTGAACCAGTGTCCTGAATAGACTGAAGTCAGTCCTCTGGAATTCCAAGATAGAGGTTTTTCTGACAACCCTCCTAACTTTACCACGTATTGAAAATCCTATCATATCATGGTTGCTGTGCCCAAGATGACCTCCAGTCACCACATCTTCCACTAGCCCTTCCCTGTTTGTAAACAGTAGGTCCAGTATGGCACTACCCCTGGTAGGCTGACTTACCAGCTGCAGCAGGAAGTTATCTTCCATACCTTCCAGAAACCTCCTGGATTGCCTCCTTTCTGCTGTGTTATACTTCCAGCAGACATCTGGTAAGTTGAAGGCCCCCATGAGAACAAGAACTAGTGAACGTGAGACATCTCTGAGCTGTTGAATGAATGTCTTGTCAGTGTCTTCCATTCTGGTCGGGTGGTCTGTAGCAGGCTCACACCAAGATATCAGCCTCATTGGCCTTCCCCTTTATCCTTACCAATATACATTCTGCCTGGCATGATTTCAGGAATGTAGAAGTGCTCTGCCTGAAATTTAATGACATTTTAGCAAGGATATCGGTAATTCAGACTCCCTATAGCTTTTGATTTCCTTTAAACAAATTAACCTTAAGAAATATTAATTCCAGATAAGAAGTCAGATCCAGCTTCACCAAATAAAACTTAGAAAATATGGGCTAAATCAAAATATGTCAATATTTTTTCATCCTTAAATCTCAGACTTTACATGGTTGAGCATGACTTTTAGTGAACAATATGAGCAAAATTATTTCAAGTAATATTGTGAACTAATACTGCTTCCTGATGGGTGAGATGCGGTGACTGGCTATGTGTGCCCTTCAGACATCTTGCAATGATGAGGTGTTAAGTTAAAACATTATTACAATATTATTGTCTCATGATCACATTTTTCAAGTCAATGAGCTATCCAGCTAAGCCATAAATGCTTAGTGGAGCAGTGTAGATCATACCAGTCTTTAAGCTTGGTGCAGCAAAAGTGTTCAAGAAGGGAAAAAAAACCCCTAAAAAACTGATTCCAGCATTATTAAACCATAACTTTTACAGATGTGTTTCTCCTGTGTTCTCTCTCTAAAACAGAAATCAGGTCTGTAGTCTAGCTAGAGGCTTCTCACTTAAGAAGCAATTTATTAATATAGAAATTTAAATGATTATAAATTGTGAAGATTGTTTATCCTTTACAAAAGCATGATACAAAAGCATGATACTGCAGATACCCCTTTAGGACTGCTTGGGTCTCCTGATCCTTTCAGATTCCTCTATGGTTCTTTTCTTGATTTTCCACAAATTTATTTATGCTTGGAATTACATTCTAATCTCCTTGATGTCTTTCTTGACATGCCTTCTTCCCAAATTAGGGCATATATTGACCCACCTCTCTGAAGGGCTGTGTTTAAATACCATTTCTTTGACTTTTGTCTGACAAAGTGCTAAAAACCAGAGCACCAGTTTCCTGACTAATAAATTATCAGATCCTTTTCCTTATTTTTATATGCCTAACTTTTTATTGGACATGCTTGAGAATTACTTCTCCAAGTGTCTGGAGATCAATTGCTTATAAATTAGATCTTTCATTTGCCTTACTGTGCTAACCACTTCCTATTAACATTGCTTTCAAAGATCCATTTTCTTTGTTTCAAAGACTTCATATTTCAGTATGAGATTATTATGGTTCATAAGGCTGTATCTTAAACCAAAACCACAACATACAATTGTGTGCTGTACAGCATCTGTTTTCTATAAGCTGCTCTGTTTTAAATTTACTGTTCAGGAAGATTTCACTAATTTTCCCATTCAAGACCTCTGGCCTTCATGTACATTAACTAAGATTTTATCAGATTATAACTTTCTATAGAACACTTACTGTTCTATAAAATACAAGATCCAAGTCAAGCTTTGTTAAATGCATAATAGTAGATATGTGTGAGTAAGCTTGTAAGGTCATGACAGTGCTTTTTTGTCTTCTTTCTCAAGCCCTGCCCCTCAGTCATCTGTGTATTGGTGCACATAAGGCCTTGATTTTGGTGTGTGTCTTCTTCCATTTGTGAGAAAGCTCTAGCCCTGGACACAAACTCTTGCAAACTTGACAAAAGCTTTCTTTTTTTTCCCGGATGTGTGCTCTAAAGGGACCCAAGTGTACTGTTGTGGAGTTTCAACAGGTACGCACAGTGAATTTAGACATAGAGATGTAGATAGTTACCAAAGACTCTGAGGGGGAGTTTTCATGTCTGTTCAGTGAGGTCAGTGAAAACCTCAGCCCTCCTGGTGTGACTCCTGTCCTGTTTGGACTCGGCCAGCTCCACTTCACTGGGTATCCAGTATAGTAGGAAATACTTCAGTCTGCTGATGTGTGCAACAGGATACAGCTACCTCAAGGCATGGATGATGTATGAGAACATACATTTTTCTCTTACCTTAACTTTTCCGCTGTATCTTTGTCATGCCTCTTTAGACAATGAGACAGGGACTGTGGTAGCCAAAGGAAAGATACGTTCATACATCCTCGTCAACATAATTATATTTGGCATAAGATTTTACTGCACTGGATGTGAGTGTAGTATCACAAAACCTCTAACATGTTTAAGCTCATTGGGAAGGAACTTAAACATAGTTAATATTTTATAATGAATGGACCTGTTTTTTGTTGTTTTTTTTTTAACTTTCTGAATTTTGTCTTAGCATTTGTTAACTTTCCATCTTGTACAAAAGTATCAGCTTCCATTAAAAGGAAATTGTGGACTCTGGTTTCTCAAAGATGCCAAGGGAATCCTATACTTTTCAGCACTAATCCTTTTGAAAGTAATTTATACTAGTTATTTGTCTTAATTTGTGGTTGTGGGTAATATGTGCATGAGCATCTGATGTTTACTCAGTTTTTGTTAATGTTACAATACAAGAAATTTTTCAGTGGTATGTATGTAAAAGCTGACTAGGCATGACAATGCTGGTGTTGTCAGACCAGTGTCTATTGTCAGCTTCCTTAAACTACATGGGAGATAGTTTAAGTGAAACTTTTAAGTTTGTTAAAGGTTTCTAAGATGTGTCAGTGAAACTGGCTGGAACTGGCTGGACCTGTGCAATGTACTAGATTTGATCAATGGAAGACATAAAGTCTACTTACTTTCCCTTTTTCTCTATCTGCTGCTGAAATGTTTCTGTCTCTGACAATTCTTGAATGTAACAGAATCATGTCAGTGACTAAAGGGATTCCATTTTCCCTGGCCTTTTATTTTATAATAATAGAATCATAGAATCATTTGGGTTGGAAAAGACTTTTAAGGTCAAGTCCAACCTTTAACTGTGTTTCACCATGTTCACCTCTAAACCATATCCCTGAGCACCACATATACATAAGTTCTAAACACATCCAGGGATGATGGCTCAACCACTTCTCTTGGCAGCCTGTTCCAATGCCTGACAAACCTTTCAGAGAAAAAAAATTACCTAATGTCCAGTTTAAACCTCCCCTGGTGCAGCTTTAAGCTGTTCACTCTTGTTCTATCACCAGTTACTTGTGAGAAGAGACCAGCGCCTATCTCTTTACAACATCCTTTCAGGTAGCTGTAGAGAATGTTAAGGTCAGCCTCCTTTTCTTTAGACTAAATAGCCCCAGTTCCCTCAGCCTCTCTTCATAAGACTTGTTCTCTAGGCTGTTCACCAGCTTAGTTGTTCTTTGCACCCATTCCAGCACCTCAATGTTCTTCTTGCATTGAGTTGCCTAAAAAACTGAACACATATCAAGATAGCCTTATGTGTCAACATTTAGTGTTGTTTTAACACTTTCTGGAAGCACTGGATACTCACTTCTGAATGTGAGCACTGAAACTGCTATTTAAAAATCTTTTCATTTTGTGATGTGCATTATAAATGTGCTGTTTTTAAGGATATTGAAAAAAAATTTTGATTTTTCAGCTAAGTAGCCCCTTGGTAAAAGAAGTGAGTAATAGTGAATAAATTGATTTGCCTCTTAGGAGATGACTCTTACATGGTAATAGAATGCATTGTTTAGTCCAGAAATAGCAGTATAACTCTGGGGAACATAAAGGTGATTGGGAAGAAATACCAGCTTGAAGGAAACATGTTAGTAAGGCATCACTAACAGTGTCATTAGTAGTGAATGAAAACAACTAGGAAATTTCCCAGTCTAAAGAGAGAGACTGTTGAAAAATGTGATAGGAGAGTTAGTGGAGCAAATAAACTACTGATATAACAATGGGAACTGAATAGATTTGAGAGGTGAATTTCCAAGTTGTGTATTTTATATATATATGTATATAAATGTATAAACACACATAAAAAATGTAGTGTGTGATAGAGAGAGAAAGTTTGTATACTTTGTTACCAGACTGTGCTTGAACAAAGCAGAGTTTTGCTCTGAGTTTTTGAGAATATGCTTTTCAACCTCTTAGTCTATAGTTCTGGTGTCAGAAGAATCCCTTTGCTGGGCTGTGCTCTGCAGTGTGCTGTTAGAGGCAGTTTATTTATACTGATGCATTTTCAACCAGAATTAATTAGTGGTAATGTAAGGCAGTCGATTTTTCAAAGGCAGAAACTACATGATACTGTTGTGAATGCACTGGGGAACTGTACATAGAAAGTAAATTTTTGAGTTAGTCTTAATTTTTATTCTTTCTTAAAAATTATTATTTTAAATTATCTCTGTCTTCTCATACTGCAAATGATATAGTAGTGGAATGTTACAGCTGCTTTCCAGTTTTTAATATCAGTGAGTATATTTTGAGAGGAAGAGGATCGTAGAACCTTGATTAAAAATAAGCTTAGTGGACCTTCCATGTCCAACTACTTTTTTACTCAAGAGATATGGCCAAGGAAGAGTAAGGCATCTTCTGGTTTGGGTTGGGATTTTGTTGACCCTCAAGTCTTGCAGTGAGGTTTTTGTGTCCTTGGATTCCTTTGAAAATCCAAATGTCAATTATTTCTTGAGACGAGTGTCCAACATTATTTCATTTAAAACTCAGCAATGGTGTCTAAGCTCAAGTACATGCACAAATACCTTGGCTGAAGGAGGAGCCATGAAGCACCAGCTCCCGTAAACCACAATAGCTGTTTTGGCTGCTTATCACTAAGGAGCAATATTTAAGATATTTAATCTGAAGGCTATTTTATGTTAAGCTCAATATATATAGGAAAAAAGTAGAAAAACAACCCCTTGAAAATGATGAACATGTATACAGCTTTTTATAGGTCTTGAATAGTTATGTAGATGATCCACAGAGCTAAGTTGAAAAAACAGATCTGTAAGGCTATTTAGGAATTCAAATTAGTTATTCTGAAGAATTAATTGGGAAAATCATTACACCTTGTGGTTTCAAGAAAACCCACTGCTTGTTTTCTTCATCTCTCTGTGAGAAAGGACACATCTCATTTGAGGAAAGTGGGTTTTTTGTGTTTAATTTTGTTTTTTTCCTTTGTTTATAATTCAATCCTTGTTCTTCACACAAGAAATATTTTGCTATAGCAACTTTACTAGCACCCAGTAGAGTTCATGCATAGCTTGTAAACAATTTTTTTAATCTTTGTAAACACTTTCAAAGCAAAGATTTTGTCATGGTTCGATGGAATTGCACATTACAGAAGCAGGCATTAGACCTGAAGACAGACTAATTAGATGTCTGCCTTTTGCTACATGATATTAAGACTTAAATTCTAGCACACCTAAAGTTCATGTAATTTGAGGCATCAGTCAATTAGACAAAGGAAAAACAGGTCCATTTTATTAGACTCAATGACTCAGACAGTTGATTATACTGAGAAAACACAGGACTTGGTGCTTAAGCAGAGGGTTTGCCTTTGTAATTGACTAACTGCTGCCTCCTACTCTATTGACCTTGACTAATTTGTAGTATTGTCTGTCATTCCTTATCTGCAGCTGAGCGGGGAGGTTCATATGTAAACATCAACATCGTTAAGGTCAGGGGGGATTGCATCTGTCTCTGTAGCCTGTTCATTTTAATTTCATTTTAATTGTGTGTACAGCCAGGCTGCAGGCATTCTGCTATTTTGTTATGCAGATCTATCTGAAAATCTGCATTCTTCGTCATGCTGTCACTGTTTTAGTAATAATGACATGAATAGTGAATATAGCTATGAATCATTTAAACATCTCAAGAGTTTATTCTGATACAGTCCCCTTGCCGCCACAGTGCTGCAGCAGGGCAACATCCCTGGGAAGGGGCTTGGTTTCAACACTTAGGGTACACTGGTTAGCCCTACATGGCACGGTGGTGCATTATAAAAGGTAAATCCTGTTCTGTTTGCAGTGGGACTCTCTCCTTTTGGCATATCAGTTGAAAAGCTTAAACTGAGAGAAAACTGCCTGGAAGTTTTACTTGGAAAGGTTGCTTAAATACCCTTACATTATATTTGTCAATTTGGATGTGTCTACATGAAGTGGAAAAATGTGTCAGTGTTTATCAGGGCCTGTCAAGATTCCAGCTTTTTTAAAAAATGGTTATTTAGCATTATTACCAATGCAGCATTTAAATGTTTGCAGTTTTTTAGCGCATCAGCAGTCATGTTAATTAGAGACATTGTGACAAAAGAGCTGTAGGATCACTGATGTTGGGTAGTTTCTGTACCATGTTATTTCCTTTGTATACAAAAGTAATGCTTTTTTTTTCTTCCTCTAAATACTTAATGATGTTATGGTTCTGTTTATGATATTTCCCATAGCCAGATGTATTTTAGCATAAACTATTTTTGGTAATAATAGTAATATTAAATGTCCTTATTTTAAATTCATCTCAGTTCAACACAGGAAGCTTTTTACTTCAGCAAATGGTTCTTCTTACTTTGTTTCATACCTTCAATTATTTGCATCCACTTACTTTATTTACTGTTACTTTACCTGAGCTAAGCTGACATATGCAATAGTCTTTTAAGAGTTTACCCAAAATTCTTACTCTAGCCTCTTATGTTGATACTGCCTCATCTGAGGTTTTTCAGTAAGTTGCCTAAATACACAGCAAACGTAGTGCCATCATTTTGCTAGCAAGTAACTGCTTGCTAGTTAATTTTTTACTTCCCTGCTGTATATCCTAGTGAGCTGTGTCAGTTAATAGTCAGCTTCATTTAAGTATCAGAGGTTCCAGTTTTACTTTTTTTCACAATGTTTTGCAATGTGTTTTGTTGATATCCCAAAGCTTCCTTGTTTTTGAAACAATACAGCTATGCGTTCATAACCCATATTGACCAAGATATCAAACAGGAATAAAAATGACACAATTTCTTCTTACTAAAGATTGTGAATGAGGATACTAAATAAATGTGTTTTCTTGTACTGTAGTTTGACCACAAAGTACAAAACCAAAGAGAGTAGATGCTTCAAGGTCTGGTTTTGAAGCAGTCTGATGTACAGAAAGATGGTGAGTGCATTAACTGACATCAGCAGTTTCACTTTCGTGAAAGTCAGTAAAAGTGTTTTTAAAGGCATTGGCCTGCCTGATCCTCCAGCCTTGTTACTTCAAAATCTTGAGAAACTAGTGCTAATCTGTATAGAATGCTGAGAAGTGCTAAAACTCATTCTATACAACATGATGACTAATTGAAAAAAACAGCTTGGTGAATTTTCTAGTCCAGTATCCTGGCTTTTGCAGAGGAACTGCAGTTCTGAAACACTGAAACACAGCAAGCTGAGACAAAAAAGTTACTAGATCCCTAGCAGTGCGTCTTTCATCTGGCTCTGACTGGTGTTGTATAGCTATAAATTCCTCAAGGTGATGCAGCATCAGCTCTGAGCTTTATTACTTGCAGATCTAGATGATGAAGCTGAAAAATAAACTGTGTACATGTTTAGCCCTGAATGTCTGTTACACTGCATTTCCTTGAACTCAAGTTCAGTGCTGTTTATGCATATGAGAGCCCTAATTGTGCTATTTCTTCTTCAGTGTGACTAAGCATAATTTCTGCCTTCCAGGAAAGTGTAGGTGAAAGAAAGGAAGCTAATTGATCCACTTGGGAAACTGAAGTGAAATACTGTTCTCCTGTGTTAAATTTGCAGGTTTAAAGAGTGCTAAAAGAAAGCAAGTGTGCTCTGTGAGCTGAGGAGATGGGCATAAGAGAAGCCATAAGGGTGTTGCAATTTCTTCATATAGTTAGTGGGAAGAAGGATAATCCTCAAAATGTATGTGTCCTTACAGTTGCTTATACATTGCATGCACATTCTTGCATGCTATTTTGCTACAACACCCAGATGACATCCGTCTCCCTGCCTTAGTAACATTTCTCCAGTGACATGCAGATGAAGAGTGAAAGGAAATGAAGGCAAGATCTACCCCAAAATGAAAATAACATTCTGTTTCAACAAGCCCTTTATTCCTTGGCAGAAGGGATTTTTTTTTCTTTAAACTATGCTTCATCTTAGTGACAAGTGACTGAAACACAGAGTGAAGCTGAGAGAGGGAAGTAATTGGGTTAATTCAATTTGGCCTGTGTTTTCAAGATTTGATCAAAGACTGACTAAATAATCTGAGGGGAGATGATTTGTTGTTTTTCTTTATTTTGTTTTGTTTAAAAAAATATTAATTACAGCTTTTAAAAACATGTCACAGGCCCTGGAACTTACAAAATACTGTGTGAGACCTGGGTAAAATATTGATACAGATTGTAAATAAATAATCAATTATTTGCATAGTGCATTTAATCAGGACTGACTTCAAAGTGCTGTGCGAATGACTGTGGTTTATGTACAAACCTATACAGTGGATGGCAAAAGCCAAAATAGTATAATGCCCATCTTAGAAAATTACTTTGAAATTGGTGATTATTAGATTATGGGAAAAAGGTGGCACTGGGTGAGGGAAGAGCTCAGCTGGAAGTGGAGAGTCAGGAAGTTCTTGTGGTACTGGCATCAAGACTGGGAGGAAGGAGTCTCTTAGTGTGGGCTGATACAAGACAGGAATGAATGCCTGATAGTTGGTGTTAGAAACCTCAAAGGATGTGACATCAGTGTGCATAAGTGACTGCTCTTCTCTCATGTGAAGAGGGAATGTGAATATTAGAAGATAATTTATTATCTTGTATTATGGCACAAAAAAAGGAGTGCAAAATTCTGTTGCTAGGTTCATAGAGAACCACTCCGAGATACAGAGGTAAAAGGGCAAAACCTGGCTTATTCTAATAACCTGGTAATTAGGCAGCTAGATCCCATCATAAAGAAATCACAATACAGATACACCTCCTGTGTCTGCTTTTCTGACTCTTATTATGTTGATTTGTTGAGCATGCTGTTTTCCCTGTCATTGTCTAAATTATTTAAGATTTTCTGGAGAGAATGTTAGTATTTTAATAATCTGTGTGTTTCTAGGCCAGAGATCCCCAAGCTCTTCTACGTGGAGACACTCACTGATGCAGAGCACTGGATAAGTCAATGTCATACTTCAGAAAGGAAGAAAACTCAACAACTGAAAATGTGCAGCACGATTATGAGAGCAAAAAGCAAATTTCAAATGTACAAGCAGTTTTTGTCATAGTGTGCTTTTTATATATAAGTGTTGTCTTGCTTGGCTGCAAGTAAATGTGATGTTATGGTACAAGGAAATAGTGCTGCTTCTTTGTAAAACTGGAGATTAAGTCTACTGCTCTGCTTCTCTAGCCTTCTCATCCATGAACAGAGGTTTTGACTACAGCATCCAGCTTTGGCCTTGCTGGGATATATTTCCTGATAATATGATACTGGTTTCACAGTGTCAAAATATCCCAAGCTGCTGAACACTCATACTAAGAAGATAAAACCAACAGGGACTGAGTAACACCGCAGGAAGCATGTTAGTCTCTAATGAGAGATACTGGATGCTACTGGTGGCTGTGGTTACAGGGGATAGTGTTACCTGTGTCTTTCCACTCTCTGTGGACCTGTTTTTAAGTAAGTGTTATGATTTGTTTAGGTCAAATATCCAATCATGACCTTGTGCGTCATTCAACAGAGTCAGATGGGACTGATGTGTATGGAGATGTGTTGTCATGTTCTCACAGTTTTTGTTGATTTGTAGCACAGGGGTGCCCTGAGACAGAAACATAATGTCTAAGAGGACCAGAATGTTCACTTTTCTGAGCAGAATTCTACAACTCTTATTTTTACCCTGAGTCACTAGTGTGAAATACCTGTGTTTATCATAAGCATTTTCTCTGTAGTTCCATTTGGGCATTGCAGAAGATAGGCAGGTAGATGCAGCAACCTTTAAAATTCCTGTTCATTGAGGCCCAGAATCTGATTTTTAAAAAAATCTGCTTTAGGGGATTAGCCCTACTTGAACAAGATACAGAATTTCAAAGGCTGCAGCTCCTGTGCTGTAATCCACAGGTCACCCAGAGATACTTACTTCATTTTTGCCAAAGGAAGGTGATAGATATCACTCATGGCCAAAACAAATTGGCTTATGTAGTTGTTGATGTCATGATAGTGTAAATGTGTAAATATCTATTTCTTCCTCACCACAAACCTGTGTTTGGCCTGTGTTATTTAATGACAAGTTTTACCACATGATGTTGGTAGAAACTCCAAAGCACTGGTACTGATCATCAAGGATTTCTCCTTTTTGCTTCTTGTTCTTCCCTGTCAAGGGTAGACTTGACACGATTTGGCAGATCTGGGCAGATCAGAGATCCCCGTAGTTCAGTACTGCCATGTTGTTGGCTAGGTTGATCTATGGTATCTGTTCCATCATCCGCTGGACTACTCATGTTCCCTCTGTGTTGCATCAAAGTTCTCAGACTTTTCAGGTCTCCTACATGCAGGCTTCAGTTCAAGACTGAAAATAAAGTGTTTTGTTTTGTTTTCATAGAATCATAGAATTGTTAAGGTTGGAAGGGACCTTAAAGATCATCAAGTTCCAACTCCCTTGGCATGAGCAGGGAACCCTACCACTAGACCAGGTTGCACAAAACCTCATCCAGCCTGGCCTTAGAAACCTGCAGGAATGGGGCATTAACAAGCTCCCTGGGCAATTCATTCCAGTTCCCCACCACTCTTATAGTGAAGAATTTCTTGTTAATATCTAACCTAAGTCTACCGTCTCAGTTTAAAACCATTACTCCTTGTCCTGTCACTATCTTCTCTGATGAAAAGCCCCTTCCCAGCTTTCCTGTAGATCCTCTTCAGGTACTGAAGGGCTCCTAAAAGGTCTCCATGGAGCCTTCTCCAGGCTGAACAGCCCCAAATTTCTCAGCCTGTCTTCCAGCAAAGGTGCTCCAGCCCTTTGATCATCTTTGTCGCCCTTTTCTGAACCCCCTCCAACAGGTTGGATCTTTTTGTTGTTGTTTGTTTTTTTTTTTTCTTCACTCTTTGCTACTAGTGAAACCAGTTAGTAAAGCATCTGTTTGGATTAGGATAAGAGTACACTTGAAGGAAAACCTTTTTTCTCTATACTTGAAGGAATTAAGGAAATGAGGAGCAAGGCTAGTGCAGTGCAGAAGTGCTGCCAGGAGATGGCAGCTGAAGTATTCTGTTACAGTGAGAGCAAACATCAGCCTCTAAACACAGCTTCTGTTTCTCTGCAAGGGAGAAGGCTGTATATATTTAATTAACACTGTGCTAAAAAAGAGACATCGTAAGGGATGTGTACTTTTACCCTACCACCTCAAGCATCCATCTCAGCCTTTGAATTAATCCTATGTATTATTGTGCAGTGGTACTAACAATTAATTCAAAGCTTGGAAAAATATGCTATTTTGCCATTTCATTCCTTTGCTTTTTCTTTTTTGACAAGCTTGAAAATTGCTAGATAAATTCTTGGCTTTTGTGGTAGCGCATATTCTTTGTTTCTTGGCTACATTTAATTTTGTGTTCTTTACAGAGACCGATGTCTGAATTTGTTGCACTTGGACAACTATGAGCAGTCAGAATTTCTTTTTCATCATGGTGATGATTTTAATCTTACCAGTTGGGATTAAGTGGTGTTGACACAGCTTCCACCTGAATATATAGTCTATATATAAATAAATAGATACAAAGTGCCTATTAAGTCTATAAGGTAACATGAGTAAGCTCAAAGTACAGCTCCATGGGTATTCTGTATGTTATCTCTTCCTGAGCAGGAGCTCATAGGCACCATGTGAACTAAGTCTTTACAGGGAAAACAAGGGATTATAGCTTCTACCCAAGATCCCTGTTAGCACTGCCCAAGATTGGATATGCTTGGCTGTAAGTGGTGGAGCCAGAAGATCCATGTATACTTTTAGTCTTTCCTCCAGGAAGTGCAAGAGCTCAAAGGCTGACAATTACCTGATCCATCATTGAACATTTATTTAACCAAAGTGCCTGACTTGTCTTGCACACTTACAAATACCTGTTTGCTTTTCTGCATATTTTTTAACAGTATTATTCTGTTTGGTAAGTACTGGTAGCTGAGTAAATCTATGTGGTGTGTCTGTTGAAGATGTAGAGAACAGCACCTGTGTAATATTGTAGTGAATTCATGACACTTATTTTCAACAGATCTTTCTTTGAAGTCTTCTCTCCACTAAACTCAACCCTTGTTTCATCCAATCTCATGGCTTCTGTTAAAATAAATAAATAAATACTAATAAAAAGTCCTCCTCCAAAAACCCCCTCCTTGTCCTTTAGCATAGCTGCTGAGACTGTCCTGATGTCTCAGAAGAATGCAGCTTCAGTGCAGCATCCGTCAACTTTGCTTAGCTGTTTTGTTTCCCATCAAGGCTTTTGGAGAGATAAGAGGCAAACTGGGGATGATCTTGGAATCATGGAACAGTTAAGGTTGGAAGGGACCTTAAAGATCATCAGGTTCCATCCCCCTGCTATGTATGTGCAGGGACACCTCATACCGGGCTGCATAAGCCTCATCCAACATGGTCTTAAACACCTCCAGGAAGGGGGCATCATCAGCCTTCTTGGGCAACCTATTCCAGCACCTTCCTACCCTCACAGTGAAGAATTTCTTCCTGATGTCTAACCTAATTCTTCCCTTTTGCAGCTTAAAACCCCTTGTCCTCTTCCTACAAGCCCTTGTAAAAAGCCACTCCCCAACTTTCCTGAAGCCACTTCAGGTACTAGAAGGATGCTATGAGGTGTCCCTGGAGCTTTCTCCAGGCTGAACAGCCCCAAATCTCTCAGCCTCTCTTCACAGGAGAGGTGCTCCAGCCCTTTGATCATCTTCGTGGCCCTTCTCTGGGCCACTTGCTCCAAGACTTCTGTGTCATTCCTCTGCTGAAGGCTCCAGAACTGGACACAGTGCTACCAGTGGGGTCTCATGAGACAGGAGTAGAGGGGGAGAATCACCTCCCTCAACCTGCTGACCACGTTTCCTTAGATGCAGCAGATGTTTGGCTTTCTGAGCTCTTCTCTGATGGTGGATTAAAATTTCTATATGCATCACAGACTTTCCAGGCGATGAGCTGTAGATCCAAAGCACTGAAAATGCAGGTCCTACGAGTCCCTTTTGGTACTGTTACAGCATGAGTACACAGGAATAACTGATGGAAACAGGGACATCACCTGGTGGGTGCTACTGTAGCCAGATACTCAGATTTCATCTAAGTTGCATTTGAAACCTTATAGCAGCAGAATATATTCCTGCCAAAGTTTCCTGCCCTCTGAAAGCTGCTCTTTATCAGGAGCTGTCTTTTGGTTCAACTGCTGGATACAATTTTACATGATCTGTTCCACTGAGTGGAAAAACAACAGCAACAACAAAAGAATAAAAAACCCCCGTAGTTTCCTGGGTTGTTTGTTGATATTTTTTTTTCTTTTTTTTACTTTATTGATGAGCCAAGCCTTATTTTATCTTACAAAATTTCCTACAAAACAGTAACCATTTTCCTGTGAGTTCTGCCAAAAACAAATATTCCCAACATTTATCTTGTGAGGTAAGCTGAAGTTCCATATACTTTGTTTCTAAATACACTTTCTACCATAAAAAGACAGTCTGCATCCAAGATGAGTTTTCAGTATCCAAGCATTGCTGCAAAAGACAACAAATGCTTTGAGAATTTTTTGCACTCATTTCTAGGATTAACCCTTACACAGAAGAGGTGTATCTCTGGCTGCCTTTATTTTGTAGGTAATGTGAAATACACAGAAGAGAAGCTGTTTCAGTTATGTTTCTGACATCACATGTGCTGTGAGAGGGTTACAATGAATGAGTTAATGGATTAATTAAAACTTCTGGCAAAACAGAACCTATATTATTTGTGACATTCAATATGCTGAGAAGATTGTCAGTCACTGGAAAGTGTACCACTGATACCTTATGCACATCTTATGTTTGAAAACATCAGATAATTATCAGGCTGAAATGGATTTGTGTAATACATAGTGTAAATTCTCATTCTCTTATTTTTATGCAGTTGTAAACCCCCAAACTTCACAATGAAATTGTAGTGAATGTTTTCTTCTCAGTAGAAGACTTTAAAAAGGAAGATACTGAAAGTGTTAGCTGGACAGTAGCATCCTCTGTTCTAGCACACAATTTTGCCTTTCTGCAAGGAAAAACTGTAAGGGTGTTATGATTATTGAATAAATTTTTCCTGCTTGACTTATTGCTTGTGGCCTTTAGTAGCATCCGTTTAGCAACTGCTACATGACATGACCTTTTCAGCGTATTTATCAGTCTCAGTATTATGGATGATGCAGAGTTGTAGGTGGTTACTAGCGGAAATGACCAAATGTAGGAGACTGCCCCAAAATCACATTTTGATGGGGGGACTATGAAACTCCTGTGTGCTGATGCATGTGTTGGGCTTCAACTTTGAAGCTCTGTCATCCAAGTGTAAGGCACAACTCTAATTCCACAACAAAAAAAATGGGATAAAGAGCTTAAAATTAGACTAAATAGCAAGTAGGCTGCATCTGATGAAGCATGAGTGTTAGCTTGAATGAAAGATGCAGATTTACAACACCCTACTTTGTGTTTTTCTTTGTAATATATATGTAATATATATGTACGTATGTATATATATGTGTTTGTATGCTTTTATGTGTCTTGTTCCCAGGGTAAACGTAGTGCAAAATTAGTAAAGAAAAGGATATGGCTTCTGAGTAACAACAGGGATTTACATTTTTAGAGGATAAATTAAACATACATGATACAATACATTGTCCTCCAATGGAAAAGCTTGAAAGTATCTTTGATGGATATGTTGACTTATTAAATTGGTTTCCTGATACTCCACTGTGGCGTTTTTGGATGTGTATAGAACTTCAGATACTACCAGAGTATGCTTTCATACTCCAAACTAATGTTGTTCGCAAACGAACGGAGTCAAGACTTGGGTGAACTACTGTACTGATTCCTTAGTTCTGTTTATTATTTAAAGATAAAAAACTGGGAATACCTTTCTGCAAGGTAGGAGTCACTGTGTGCACTGTGTTCCACTTGCAGACAATTTTTATTTTTTTTTCTAATTTCCTGCGTTAATCCTTTTACACAAAAATCGATAATGTATCTATGTGATTTCATGTATTGCATTCTTGTTATTCTTGAAAAATTTTACACTCCCAAAAATTTGTATCTTGTACTGGCAAATATGAATAAGCAAAGAAAGTAAAATTTTAACCAAAGGGCAGATGGAGATAAGAGAGGAGAACACCACAATCCACAGGCTGTGAAACGGAAGAAGGAAGAATGTGGTTTATCAGTCACCTCATTATAACATGTAACTTCTAACAGAATAAGATTTGTGTATTGTGTCAGTGACTGAGGTATTGCGGTTTGAACCTATTTTAAGCATTTATTCCTGATAAATTTGTGATAAATTATACAGTTTCTTAGTAATCTAGCACAATTTTTCTCTCATCTTCTGTTTTATGGTTACCCTGCAGGACATGGGTTTTCCATTGTGACTCACTTACTGATAATTAACACTTCTTTCAGAGCCCGAAGCCTTTCTAGGGCAGGAACTTACTATGTAGTGAGTGCTGCATCACATGGTTGCAAAATCTGGAATGTAAACAGTGACTAAATTCACACTCTGTACCTTCCTAAAACTTTAGTTTTTCTTTTTGTGTAGTTAAATAATACTTATCTGCCTACTGGCTTTATAACACTGAATTTGTTTAAGAGGTCAATTTGTTAAGGTTCGTGATGAAAACCAAAATGATACCTTTGCTGAGGCCTGTCTCTGCTTCCTGCTGGGACTCGCTGTTTTGGGAAATAAGACCTTCTAAGATATGAAGTGCAGTGCATTTGAAACACACAGGTTATGGAACCCACTTTTTCAATTCTATCCTAGCTCCACCATCTTCTCATGTTGATCATTGCTGACTGTGATGTCATCTGTAAATGACTCCTTGCTTGCAAAAGGACTTCCCAGTTATTTTTGGTCCCATCTACATTGTGCTATGGAGATGAATTTTAAAATGAACAAGCATACTTACTATTGGGTTTTTTGGGTGTTTTTTTGGTTGTTTTTTTTTCTAATGTACTCTGCCAGTGATGTGAAAAGGAGCAGACCTCCAATGAGTTTGTGTTCTGCTGCCCGAAATACCTGAGACTCTCCAGGACTCCCCAGTGCTAGTTTACAAGATGAGATCAAGTGGAAAAAAATCATGAAGACCTGACAAATTTCTGGCTTCATGAGGTGAGGCCCAGAGAGAGGGAGTCATGCATTAGTGAAAATGTACAAAATGATCGAGTACAGCATAGGATATGGCTGAAGAATGACCTCTTGTAAACTTTTATAGACAATTCCTCTACTTGTCCAGAACTGCTCCCTGAGGTATCATTCAAAAGTTGTGCCAGAAGTAACAGATTTTAACAGCAGACATCTGATTCAAAACATTTTGCAGCTCAAAACCAGAGCTACCTCCATAAGCAGCAAATCATTTCCAGAGAGACTTGCCATAGCTTGTGATGTTGTTTGAATTGTGGCAACATTTACATGTTGATAGCCCATGATTGCCTCATGTTTAAATGATGTATACAGAGCAATTTATCCTCTATGGCAATCATCAACACTTTCAGCATCACATGAGGAGGACACATACCAGAAGTCTAGGAGGCTACATGAGTTAGAATCTCCAAATTATGAACTTCCCGATGACCTGCACTCTAGTTTATCTCTTGGTATGGTTGTTTTCTGCCCCTTTTCCCCACTTTTTATTATGCTGAAATGAGTTCTCGTCATTCTGATGCTGGTCTGGATTGGAGATAGATATTGCTGGAGTCCAGCAAAGAGAGGTGAAGATGCGGGGAGGACTAGAGTAAAAGTGGAAGGAGGTTGTGTGGTACTATACTACAGTATGGAGATTCTTTTAAGGAGAAAGACTGCATAGTGAGGGCCAAGCCAGAAAACCACATAAGTTTATTGTTGAAATTCCAAGATGGTGGTAAGACCAAATTCAAACTGGCCTATAAAAACCCCTCAAACAGCATACAGAGAGGAAGCAACTCTGCTATTTTAGTTTATTTTTTTCCTTACAGACATACTTGCAATTTTTCTTCTTTTTTTTTTTTTTTTTTTTTTTCTATTCAGAAATATGTAAATGTATCCTCAAGATTCAGATTTTGAAATTCTAATCCTGCAGATCTTTAGTGTGCAGAACTGTGAAAAAAATCCTCTGAACAAAAAGATTGCAATAGGATAAATGTACTCTTTAGACCATGTTATATATGAAAGAAAAAACTCAATCACTTTGAAAACTTAAGAATTTATATTGAATTTATGTATTTGCAAACAGCATTACTTGTTTGTTAGTTCATTATGAGTTTACATTTTCATTCTTTTCTTGTATGTCAGACATTTTAAATTAATTTAAAATAAAGAACAGCTTTACTTTAAGGAATGTCGAAAGTAACATTATACTTGTTCACTAACCAGAAAAAATTGTAGTCCACATTAGATGGGGAAACTCTTTTGAAAGCAGCTGTTCAGAATGGTCAGATATAGATTTTCAACTAGCTTTTTTCCTCTACTGTCAAACTGAGGAAAGGGAAGGAAAATGCAAAAATGTGTAACACATTCCGTTGAAAACAAATGGCCCAAATGTGGAAGGAGTTTTAGTCAAGAGTCATTTCTCCATTCCCTGAACCTTCAATGAAGAATGTCCATTTTGGACCTCTGTATATGTGGATGAAGCTGAAAATGTGATAAACAGAAGTAAACAAGTCAGTCTATCAGTCTATTATAATCGAATATGTCTACCTACTATCTATATGGCCACAGGAAGTAATACTTTTTATTAAATTGTTGTCTTTTTCTGTTCTTAGTCCATCTAATGTTAACAATTTATGGTCTATCCTTTTAAAACCAGTAGGAAGGGTAGAAAAGAGGCATGTCAGCTGAGCTTGACAGAGTTGTTGGCATTGCTGCTGAATGCTTTGGATGGGCAGAGAAGATTACACACCCATCTTTTCATTAAAAAACATGCCACAGTGATTTGATGCAGGTATTTTAAGGAGCGTAAGAAAATTAATAGCTTTCAGTGCTGATTTATCAGTCTGTTCCAGTGGAGCTTGAGTCTGAGGAATGAAGCAATACAGATTGATTTAACTGAGCTCTTGAGTGACTATTTTCTATTTTAAAAAAGTTTTTTCAGCATCAGTGCCTATAATATAAGAGGACATCCAATCCAAACAGTTTCCAAATACCTAAGAAACACTTTTATGTAATAAGAGTGTTACCTGCACTATTAGATGCTGCTGTCTGTTTACTAGTGATATCTTAAAATATAGGAGCCCTGGGCGGCTCAGTGTACTTCAAAAACACTAAATGAGCAAAGTCTGCATTTTTCTGGTGACATATTCTGTGGAAACGAGTTCCCTGTGCTACAATATAAAGCAGCTGTCCTTTTTCCACAGGGAAAATGTAATCAAACAGATATGAAGCATCTTGGCCAAAGTCTGTGGTACCAAATAGGCAGCACAAAATTCTAATTTTCATGTCTCTGTGTTCTTATTCATTAATTGCATTGTGGTATTGCTGGGAATGTCACCTTGTTAGCTCTGAAAGACTAATGTTCAGTGTTAATTAGGCCTAAAGCCAGCATGTGCTGCAGAATGCCTGCATACTTCAACATGTACATTGTGACTGAGCACAGGCAGCGAAGTTTTGCACAAGCCAGTGAATATTGCTTTCTCATGCAGAGACATGGGAGAGTCTGGGCAACAGAACTGATGATTTCCTGATCTTGAAACAAGCTCTGTCTTGTGGGTAGTGTTGCTTTTTATAGTACCTGAAAATAGTCTGAAAATTTAGGGTGATAATGTTTAAAATGGTGTATCAGAAGAATGCATCAGAGCAAAGTTTTGTTGCATTTCCTGAAATCTATTTGGAGGAGTTACTGTGAATGCAATTTATTATACTAAAGTGTTTAGTCCTGTCAGTTTGCTGAAGTTCTTCCATAGGCTGTTTCAAATTTACATTGTGAATACTACTTCTACCCACATCTCTTTTCAAGTTTCCTCTTTACACCACATTTTTCCTTTATTATCTTGTTAAGCTTGCTAACATTTTTCATTCTTAAAGCAACATGGATAGAAGGAATGATTTCTGTCTCTGATTCACCTAGAAAACAATTTCTGATCTCTTCAGCTTGAGTGTAAGGAAGGGGAACAGCAGTATATGAAACCCTTTATGGGACAGATCTTGACAGATAGTATTATCTTTCAGAAAGAAATGAATATGCTTTCTGCCAAAATGTACAGCTCTGCCCCAAATTCTATTTTTATTTCTGTTCTCCTTAACAGAACAGAACAATAACAAAACATTATTTTACTTAATATTATCATTTTAATTATTTTCTAGCCTAACTCCAAAGAGCAGCCTGCAAGCAGAGATGAGGTCTTTGTAGAATGTCACCCACTGATCCTCTGTGCAACAGCCTCATCTGGCCTGAGCCTTATAGATCTCATTATCCCTGCCAGGTGAGAAGCGGACTGTTTGCAATCACACTTGACTTGTTGACTGTCCTAAGTTTTTATTTTGTAAAATCTTTGGTTTTCTTGGTTAAGCTAGAGTCAGAGAGAAGTTTTATTGAAATTAAATCAGGATTGAATTCCACTGCCCAAAGCTTTGACAGGGTTGCAGCCGGCCAGGTCATGGCCACAGAGACGCAGTAGTAGAGCACCTGGGGACACTTTTTTTCATCCAGACTGGGTGGCAAACAGGAGCAGCAGTAGATCACAGAATCACAGAATATTGGGGGTTGGAAAGCACTTCCAAAGATCATCAAGTCCAACTCCTTTGCTAGAGCAACACCAAAAAAATCCCAAAAAATCCAGCTAGGGCAGATCACTCAGAAAGACATACACACAGGTCTTGAAAGTCTCTGGAGAAGGAGACTGTTCCAGAATCACAGAATCCTAGGGGTTGGAAGGGACCGCGAAAGACCATCTACTCCAACACCCCTGCCAGAGCAGGGTCACCTAGACCACATCACACAGGAACGTGTCCAGGCAGGTTTTGAATGTCTCCAGCAAAGCAGACTCCACAACCTCTCTGGGCAGCCTGTTCCAGGGCTCTGTGACTCTCACAGTAAAGAAGTTCTTCCTGATATTCACGTAGAACCTCCTATGCTCCAGTTTGCATCCATTGCTCCTTGTCCTACCACTGGTCATCACTGAAAAAAGCTTAACTCCATAACTCCTTAACTCAGCTTCCTGATACTCACCCTTTACATATTTGTAAACATTGATGAGGTCACTCCTCAGTCTCCTTTTCTCCAAGCTAAAGAGACCCAGCTCCCTCAGCCTTTCCTCATAAGGGAGATGTTCCCTTAATCATCTTTGTGGCTCTGTGCTGGACTCTATCAAGCAGTTCCCTGTTCTTCTTGAACTGAGGGGCCCAGACCCAAGGCAGAATAGAGGGGGAGGAGAACCTCTCTTGACCTACTAACCACCCCTTTTCTAATGCACCCCAGGATGCCATTGGCCTTCTTGGCTACAAGAGCACATTGCTGGCTCATGGTCATCCTCCTGTCCACCAGGACCCCCAGGTCCCTTTCTCCTACACTGCTCTCCAGCAGGTCAGCCCCCAACCTGTACTGGTACATGGTGCTTTTCTTCCCCAGATGCAAGACTCTACACTTGCCCTTGTTGAATTTCATCAGGTTTCTCCCTGCCCAACTCTCTAGCCTGTCAGGGTCTCATTGAATGGCAGCTTAGACTTCTGGTGTGTCAGCCACTCCTCCCAGTTTAGTGTCATCAGCAAACTTGTTGAGGGTACATTCTGTACCCTCATCCAGTTTGTTGATGAAGACACTGAATAACACCGGTCCCAGTACGGACCCCTGAGGGACAGAGCTCTGTAACCCTCAAAGTGAAGAAGTTCTTCCTAGGCTCAAGTTTGAATCCATTGCCCCTTGTCCTGTCACAGAACACAAGTGAAAAGAGATTGTCCCTGCCTTCTTGATGCCCAGCGCTCATGTATTAATAGACATTAATTGAATCCCCCCTCAGCCTTGTCCTCTCTAGACTTAAAAGCCCCAGGTATCTTAGCCTTTCCTCTTACGGTAGGTGTTCCAGGCCCTTAATCATCCTCATAGCCCTCTGTTGGACTCTCAAATAGCTAGATCCCTGTCCCTCTTGAACTGGGGAGCTCAAAGCTGGACACAATACTCCAAGTGAGGTCTCACCAGGGTTGAGTAGAGGGGGAGGAGAACATCCCTCGAGCTGCTGGAGACACTCCTCTTATTGCACTCCAAGATACCATTGGCTTTCTTGGCCACAAGGGCACATTGTTGTCCCATGGATAACTTGTTCCTTACCAGGACTCCAAGATCCTTCTCCATGGAGCTGCTCTCTAGCAGATCACCTCCTAGCCTGTGCTGGTGCATTTTGTTGTTTCTTCCCAGGTACAGGACTCTGCACTTGTTCTTACTGAATCTCATTAGGTTCCTCTTTGCCCAGCTCTCCAGCCTGTCCAAATCTGGCCACTGTACACATAGCAAGTACTCATTGTGCTCGTGTCCTGTGTACCACAGCTGTCCACTCTCTGCTTTGCTTGTGCAAAATAGCTGCCTCTGTCCTGAATACTCCAAAAAGTAATTTCCATTAACTCTTCTTTTCACAGGAATAAAATTGTTCAGAGTGATTAAAAATATCTTTCTGTAGGTGTGAGCGCTCACACATCTACACTTACCCTTAATACTTGATTCTGATCCAAGTTCCACAAAGCTTTTGCTCAGTCAAGTGATGTTCACATCCTTACACTAACGGCCTAAACTTCTTGGCTTACCTATGTTACAGAAACCATAATAATGTAAAAAACCCCCTACTATACAAGTGGAAAACCTTGAGGACAATAAGTGAGGGAA
>NW_009954101.1:1486365-1499927 GCF_000747805.2 Chaetura pelagica | reverse complement strand
TAGAGGTAATTTTGCTTTAGAAGCTGTTTTCCCGTTTATCTGCAAAGGGATGAGTAGGATAAATTGCTTCTAAAATATTTTTTCATAAGAATAGCCATAGGATTTTAGGATCACATAAAACCATATTATAGGCACTAAGGAAGACTACTCTTCTGGTACCAAAGGAATTATTTCATTAGAGAATGCATTAGGTCATTTTCAGGTACTTTCACAGAATCACAGTATCTTAGGGGTTGGAAGGGACCTTGAAAGATCATTCAATCCAACCCCCCTGCCAGAGCAGGATCACCTAGAGCACATCACACAGGAATGTGTCCAGGTGGGTTTTGAATGTTTCCAGAGAAGGACACTCCACAATTTCTCTGTGCAGCCTGTTCCAGTGCTCTGTCACCCTCGCAGTAAATACTTTCATTCCTGGTTTGTATATCCTGAATGCAGTTTTGCTCTAGACAGTTTATGTCCAGATTCAGTCACACTTTTCAGTTAGTTTTGTGCTGAAGATGCCCTTTTGAACTACTTTAATCTGTCCCTGGTTTTGTCATCTAGTTAGATGTATTTGCAATGTTTTTTATGAGTAATGGATGCAGTTTCATTGAGGAAGGCTTTCATAGAAAGACCATGTTGTGTGAATAGAGGGAATGTTTATGAGAAAAGCAAGAGCTAAATAACAAGCAGAGCTAAATAGACTTCTAATACACTGAGAATTATGCTTAACTGGAAATGGGATCTGGCTACTTCTTGATCAAGGTGGTGATGATATTTGTAATCTCTGTGTCTTAAAAAAGTCTCTGTGCATTTCAGTTCTTCTCCTTCTTTACTTTCTAATATTTGGCCTCAAATTCACAATCTGAATTTATTGATTTGTCCATACATTTGTTTACTATTCGCTTTTATAACTGAAATTTCACATGTCAATGTAGCAACTGCAGGGTATTTGCAAGTGAATAGAAAAATAACACAATACACCATCTATTAAGGATCTCAAACAGTGAGTTAGACCAAGGTGTGATTATGAAATGTAACTGACTTTGTTTTACAGTTAAGGGTAGTGAGGAAAGTATTTTCGCTGCAGTAGTAGCAACCTTGCAAAGTTATGCCCAGCCCAGGATATTGATGTAAGTAATGACCACTCTATTTTTCAGTCACTCTTTCAATAAAACACTAGTTACAGTTGAACAGTGACAATTCCACTCATCCAAAATTATGTTAGAAAATATTTTAGCACCCAATATGCTACTATTACATGTGCCTAATCTCTTGTATGGAGTTAATTTCAAAAGCTGTTTCATCTCTTGGTCTGCTTATTGTAGTTTCGGTTCCTTCTTATCCAGGCAGTGTTTGTCAAAGTTATTTGCCTACATGTTCTCAGGGAAAAAAAATCTTTTTACTTGCTCTGTGAAGTCACTGGCACAGAATTACTAGCTTTACAAGAAGCAGTAGGTATTAGGGATACCAATGGAAGAAGAGCTCCAACTTATACGTCAAATGAATTTCAAACACAAACTTGTGGTAGGGTGAATGTGGACAATTTTTTTGGGACAAATACACCCCTTGGACACTGACTCTGTTGCCCTGCTTAAAAGTGGGTCAATGAATCCACAATCTGCATGGAAAAGCTCCTCTTAATCTCATTCATGTAACGGATGGATGTTCTGAGTTAAAAATGAAATAAAATTGTTATAAAAGAAAGAGAAGTCTGTAATATCAGCTTTGATGGAAACTTTGAAAGAGCCCTAGGGCACTGTTTCTTCTGTTTACAAAGAAAGAGAAGGTAATATTGTCTGCAGAGCTGTGCTGTTCACCTCTGAAGGATCTGCTCTCATGATCCACAGGATGAAAGTCCCGTTGGCTTGTTTGTGTCTTAAGACTTGTGCATCCTGCCTATATTTTCTGGCAGCTGAAGGCAGAGGGGGCTAAAGCTTTCTGAAGACAATTGTTCTCTTCAAGGGAGAAAATTTTAATAGTGTCTAATGAAAGGATCTTAAAAGTTTATTTCAAATGGGATGGCAGAGTGGTTCTGGGTTTCAAGACAGATGTTATTCTCTGTTGGTTTCCTTATCTTTTCCCATTTTTTTCTTCTGATGTCAAGCTATTGAAAGACTGTTCCTTTGCAATTATTTTTTTTTTTTCTTCTATTTGGAGAACTTCAAATAGTGTGGCCTCTCTGAAGGGGAAAGGGGAAAGGGGAGTATTTATTCTCTTTGATCACAAGCCAGCACTTTCTTTTGAAATAGTATTGTTGTGTATAAATACAGAAGGACTTCAAGAACTTCTGCCTACAGAGATGGGTGAGGACAGAGGAGTGATCTTTCCAGAGACAAAGATTGCTGAGGAGTAACTATTGGCAGCATGCCCATAAACCTGAAACCCATGCTAGGCTTTCATGTCTAGTGTAAAACTTCTACTGCTATTTAGTTAGTATAGACCAGGTACATCTAATAAATCCCATCAAAGAAGAACTTCCAGCCAGACATGTTATCTTCAAGCAGAGGACAAGTTATAATTTACAGGGCAGATAAAAACTTTCATTTCTCCCAAGAGATATTGTATCTATATCAAGAACAGAAGATGACTTTTCTTTTCTGGTTGACAAGTACCTGTAGAGCAAGCAGGAAGAATTCTAGCACAGATAAGCTTGCACACAGAGGAAAAGTAGGCTGTGGGGAGTTTAAGAAAAGCAAAAGCACACTTTTGGGAAAGAAATAAGATACTATGCAGTGCAAAAGTTCATTACTAGCCACAGCTAATTTGCACATAGCCATGTTTTAAATAAATAATTAAAATATTTTAATCACTTCCCCACCTCACTATTTTATCATGTAAGGTTATTTCTTGGGAGCTGCTGTTTACACAGCTACACTCACAGTATCGTCTGCTACTTGGATTCTGTCTGGGATAATACAATACTTTCACCTGAACAATTTTAGAAACATGAGATCGTTATAATGTGATAATATTGGATCACTCGAGAAGTAGAGGAACTAAAGTGTAAGTATTAGAAAGGAACTCAAAAGCTTCAAACTTCATCAGCACCTCATTTTTGGAGTTACTATAATTAAAATAGTAGTATGTTAAACAGGTCAGAGCACACCCTCATTTTGGATAGTACTAGCTTAATCCCATCAAAATGAAAGAAGTTTATTTGGATTTACATCAGTGTCAACGAAAATAGTACTTTGCTTTGAGTTTTCTTGTTTGTTAAGGTTTGTTACTTCCTGGGGGAGAGATTAATGAAGATGGATATTTCATTCCGATGACAGTCAGAAAACTGCTTTCAATCTGGTCACCAAGTTCCCCCAAATTTCATGATTCTTTATGACTGGGAATGGAGCTTCTAATTCCTGATTTTTAGCAATTGTGTTTTTGGGAGCCAGGACCCTCCAGACTCACAGATCTGGCAGCTCTATCAGCTCATTATACTGCCCAAATAGAAGATATGTTTATACCTAGGAAGCAGGACATCTAAGAAAGAAAGAAAAAAAATAATAAATTAAATGGGATCTGGCAGAAATCTTAAAAATTGTAAAACAAAAGAGAAAGAAATATTTTCCTCTGATTTTTCTTAATGTAGTCTTGCATCTAACAATGAAGTCAAGGCAATAATTAGAAGATGCAATCTGTTTCACAACAATTTAAAAACACAAACTAGGGTTTTTCATTTGTTAATTTTAAAAAATGTGGGGTTTTTTTTCCCCCAGTCTCTAAAAATTCAACCCAGAGTAACCACAACATTTGGATTAGTAAGTCAGTGTAGGTTTTTTCTTGAGAGAACATAAAATTCTTCTTTAGATAATTTAAACAGGTTATTTCCTTAGTTGTTCTCTGAAGTATCTTTCATATCCATGAAGCGTATTATGAACCAGAAGACTGAGATTTCTATTTTTTTCTATTACTACACTTGTGAGACAAAATGTCATAGCAACAAGGGGAATGACAATAAGGTCATATGCTCTTGTATGCTACAGTGATGCCTGGCTGTGGGCTGCTGTAATATAACAATGTTTGTGAATAGAGCTTACTCTTATTTACCTCTTGCATGTGTAGTTCCTTTTAAGCCTTGAAATTGAAAAAACTGCTTTGGCAAGTAGTAGCCTAGGCACTTCACACCTCAGATATAGTGTTAATAAAGAACTAACAATTAATTTTGAAACTTTATGCAAACCAGTCAAATTAGATTTATTAAAAATTACAAAGAAGAGTAGGGAAGTTTTAATGAGTAGCTATGCTGTGCATTATCTGTGCACAAAGCAGATGTAATGATGCATTATGAATGCTGAGAAAATTTAATCAGAGTAGAAAAAATATAATGAAATGGTTGTTTAAACACTGCAAAGCTAATGTTATAGTAATTACTTCCCGTTGAGCAAGACATGGTGCATATTATGTAGGCTGTGTTTGATTAGTGATCCTGGCTACGACATCTTGCCTTTTCTTAATTTTACTTCAATATAATTTAAGAAATCTTCAATTCAAACATCAGTTAAAAACCCCAAATTGAGCATGGCATCAAATTCATTTCTCTTTCCTTTTCCTTTCTAACGCAGTCTGCATAAAAGTCTGCTTTGATTTACTATGGCTATATATTTTCAAATTGTCCTTGGTAGAGGGTGGACTGGAATATATATAGAAGTTTTTTTGGAAACATTTATTTTAAATGGATTTCAGCACTTATTTTTCTCAGTTCCTCAGAGCCTATAGGGATACTTTTTTAGTAATAGCTGCATAAGAGTCCCTGAAATGAAGCATATGGAAAATTCTACTTATAGATTCTCTTACAACTGTAAGGCTTATATATGAATAAACAAATAATTTTTATTAATATTGTCTACTGATAATTATTTGTAGGCACTGGTTAGGGCTTTTGCTTTAGGAATGGTCTTAAAGTCATAGAGATTCTGAACTGTGTTTAGTGGTCTTTTAGTCCTGCTGTGTCATAGGTGGTGGAAACTCACTTCTTTTTGGTAACCTCCTGCAAAAGAGAGCCCTTCTGGGTGTTATGATCTGTTTGGCTGAACATAGTAAGTGAAGGCTTTCCACCATTTTTGAGAACTGAATTAGAAACCTTTACTGGAAGGTATAGAAACCACCATCTTGCATTATTGAATATCACCTTAGAATTGTTTTGCAAATATGAGAAAACAAATATAGATAGGAAAGAGCAGGCATAAAAAGAAAAGAAAAGGAACTACGATCTTCTGGAAAATATAAGTAAAAATATTCAAATGTTGCTGGGATAATTACAGCTACATTACACATTCTGCATGCTATTCTCTTAAAAAAATTTAGAAGAGCTGATGTATAAAAGATTATTTTCACTCTTAAACACGTAAGACCTGTATATTTTTTCATTCTTTCTCCTATTGAACAAACAAATTTAATTTGTAAACATGAATTTTTAGTATAATTTTAAATAATGATTTCTGTATAACCCTTAAGTTCATATTGTCAAAGCAAAGTTTATTTGTGATTTTAGAGTCAGTATGAGCTTAACATGATAAAAATATAAGAAAGAGGAAAGGTCTTCAGTGAAATATTCCAGTTTTGATTTGTTTGTGGACTTGAAAACTTGAATAACTTTGTAGTAGTCTAACTGAGGATTTTGGAGTCAAACCATTTCTAATTAGTGTGATCCTAGGCTACGTAACAAAAAGTTTTATCTGGTTTTGTTGAATTGCTTAGTTTCTTGGACATGACATATACTTTTTTTTGTTCCTGAGATACATGACAGTCTCTATTTGTATACTGCAGATATATTGCTCATAAATAATTTCTATTTTTTTAATCCTTTGGCTAATTTTGTAAACCTTTGATTCAATTCGAAGAAAGTAAGAACATATAGTTTCAGAATTGAATGACCCACTAATGTCAGGTGTAGGTACCATTTGGTACAATTGCAACTGTTGGCATAAGCCTAGAAATGAAAACCAAGTTTGGGCTAATTTGAAAAAGGAACAGGTGAAGCTCAAACACTAGCAGCAAGGAGAAAAAGAACAAGTGGCAGCTGTGTCAAAAAACATTGGCTTCTACCAGTGCAGCATATGGAAGGGCAAATCATAAGCACATGATTTCATCATCCTTGTGATTAAGGCTTTGCCTTCATATCAAGTGTACACAAATGTACTTTATTTTTTGATTAATAAAGAAAATTTGGTTATGGCTCCTCCAGGAGAATCCTGCAGAGTCACAAAAGAAGCCAAGATATGGCCTCCTTCCAGAAATGATCTTAGTGTCATGAAAAGAGTGCTAAATTGCTAGCTTCAGAGGTAAACTGGGCTGACACTGCACCTAACTTGTATTCAGTTAAATAGGCAAAAAAAGAAAAGAATACAGGAAAAAAGTCTGTGTACACATACCTAGTTAGTGTGTTTAGTTTTCCTTAATTAGGCCTCATGCTCTGTTTAAAACTGTCTAAAATCTTCAGGTTGCATGATACCTGTAATCTTAATGAAAGTAAATAGTGTGTCACTGTGATGCATCCTGCTTTGTTCAGATAATGTACTTTGGGCTCATATCTGTAATTGCAGTCATGACATGAAGATACAGGGCAAACCTTACAGACTGATTTATCTTTGTCAGAGGGGTAGCAATGCTCAACACTGAAATCCAGGATATATGTGACTCTAAATAGAGCAATTTGTCAAGTATTTCATTGACACAAAGTGAAATGAAACTAGTTCTCAGACTCTAGTGGTCACTTTGCAACAGGAAAAATTCATTATCTAAATATACACAGAGGAAAACTATTTCACAGTTGAAGTTGATTTGTGAGAGATGGATGTACACACATAAAACTAAAAACTCATAGGTCACACTTGCAAAGTAAACTATAAGAGCCTACATACTCAAGTACTCTCTGGCTAATAGTATATCAATGCCACAGAAAAATACAGAGCAGCTGCCATTATACTGATGTCTATAAAGTATTTCAGATTCTTTTTTTTGCATATGGAAACACACAGATTGCCTGCTTCAAACCTTATGTGAGGCAAATGTCTTTTGCATCATGTATGTATTTTAAAGTGCATACATACAGAACATATAGAGTCATATAGAGTAGTAGATACACAAAGGACATACATGCTCAGCATCGTATCCTGAGGGGAAAAAAAATTTAAAAAATTTTGAAATTTATTTCACCCGTGGACTACTTTCAAAATTTATCAGGGAAATTCTTCTCTCTTAAGTGTGTTGACTTAAAACACTGCCATTTCAGAAGCCCGTTTAAAATCTTTCCTGGTTTAAATCTTGATTCTGTCATGGAAGAGGAAGTTTGCTATGCAGAAGCAAATTCCATCTCTCTCATTCACTCAGATATTGCTGGGATGTGAAAAAGAAATGAGAAAAGACAAAGAAGAAGCAATGATAAAAACATGATGTGAAACACAAATTTACATCTGCAGTGAACTTTATTTTTTATGCACCAGTGTTCTATGGCAGGGAACCATAGGCACTGCTGGCAGGCTAAAGTAATCAGGAGTATCACTGATTAGCTGTGACACCAGCACAGTCCCAGTAGTGCAGATCTTCCAGAGGTGAGGAATATCACTTCCCATTGCAGCATTCCAGAGGTACCTAGGCTTTCTTTATTTAAAGGCTCCCCTTTCACTTCTGTGACCACTGTATCTGGATGGGAATGACAACACTTTGCATCCACTTTGCGCATATGTGAAGGATTTCAGGCTGCAGCAGAAACAGCTGAGTACACATGATTTTATTTCTTGTGGTGGCATCTCTTGTGGACATGTTTTCCCACTGAAGTGAATGTAGAGTATGAATCTTCCTTACGGAATGAAAAAAGAAATGGATTAAGAACGGAGTAATTTAAAAACAATGAAAATAAGAGGAAACCCCAGATTCAGGCTGAAAGGTGGAAATATGTTTACTTCTCCATTTAGAAAATGTCTAGTTCAAGCATCTAGCAAAGAGATAAGTTTAGATGTGTGGTCCCCAGATGTTTTAGACCAAATATCCTTTCCTGTACTTTTATTTCTAAGCATCACCGAAGTTAATATTCTTTTGTTTTATTTTTAGATCATACTTTGACAAATATTAGTCCAATGTATTTGGAAAACAGAAGAATTTCAGAACATCAATTCACTGCCTTGGATAGGGGCATTTTTAATAAAAAAGAGTCGTACATTTTTAGCCAGCAGAACTCCGCTGGCATCAGAGACACTACTCCTACAACTCTACTATCTGTTCAGATGAAAGATGCCGTACTTTGTACATCATATTCCCCTGGAAGACAAAGGCAGGCCTGACTGAAAGCTTTTCTTTCTTGTTTATTCATAGTGGTTTTAGTGACCTACTACATAGTAAATATAGGTTGGGACTATTTCTTTATGTTAGGTATCCATATGGTATATAACATGGTATCTTACAATTTATGTCAAAATTAATTTCCTACTAAATCTTGGTTTGCAGAAAATATGTTTAACTGAAGCCTTTCCTAGCAGAAGTGTGCTTTTTGATTGACATTTGTCGCTGGGAAGAAAACCTCCTTTTCTTCTTTCTGTCCTGCTCTGGTTGTGGAGATGTCTGTTAATACTCTCTTGCTGACTCTCCCGAAGCTTATGTGGTATTTTTTGTTCTGAAACACAAACAGACAAGAGCTCTGGTTTGTAGAGAGGAGTTTGTGGCATAAACTGCAGAAAAAATGCATAATTTGGAGATGCAAATTCCTATGGTTTGCAGTATCAAAGAAAACATAGGTTAAAAATATTGAGTAGCTTGGAAAAAAAAATATTTGTACTAATGTGACTATAAATAGTTAAGACTAAATAAATAGGCTAGGAGTTTCTGATCAGTGAAAAGTTGCAACCAGGATATTACCCAGCTTAGCTAGAGATATTTGTTCTGGTAAATGCACCACGTCTCAACCTCTGAGGAAAATAAGTACCTGATGGAATAACAAAGAGGGCAAAGAAAGATTACCAATATTGAGATACCTAATGATTTGTCATTGAAAATACTGAAAATTAGTAACAGAACTTAATGCAGTAGAAATATGTGTTTCAAGTGATCAAAACCAAATGAAAACATAATCTGGAGCTGTAACAATTATGGTTTAATGTTATAGCCTGAATTCTGAAATCCTAGAGATATTTAACAATTGTTCAATCAGAACAAAGAACAGGAGAAATTACTCTTTGAGCACTGCTTTGAATATATATTAAATGAGACATTTTACTAAAGTGGAATTTCAGTTTGGAAGAGTTGTACAAATGCATGTAGTATAAAGTCATTGTTACTCATAGAGATTTTTTTTCTCTAACAATATTAAATGAATATGTTTGTCACATTCAGTGTCTTAAATTGATAGATTAAGGTAAAGTTATGGTTGGCTTAGAAGTTGGTTGGCAGCTTATAACTCAGTAGCTATGACTTGTTTACTTTTAATATAAGGAAAAAAACAGACAATTCCAGCAGGCAAATATTTATTTTAAGTTTTAAAAAGCCTTATTTTGCACAGATAAAGACAACTATAAATAAAACTCAGATGGAAAAACACGAATCCTAATTTGGATCTTACAGTTTATGGAGAAGTGAAAAAGCTGCAATAATAGTGTTGAGAAAGGGGATAATTTAAATTAAGCCCTTCTTTTTCAGTGGAAAAATGCAGATTTAAATTAAAGGAATAAAATCAATATCTAAGGGAGATATATCAATTACTATAAAACTTTAAAGCTAGGGAGGTATAGAACACGCTTAAGGAAATTTAGAATTTTTGTGATAAGGACAAGAGAGGGAAACAATTTAAAATTTTATATATATAGGAGACAAAGAATGGCAAAGTCCATTTAAAGATGGAAGAGGCTAAATGATGATGCAGAGGAGAGACAAGTTTTTATAATAATTTCTCTGTAGCTGAAGAAAAATTGGATTATGTGCTAGTAACACCTGAGGATGATATGCTGCCTTCTCATTCACTAAGGAGAATAGTAATTAACAATGTTTAAAGATAAACTCTTTAGACAGAAAGCTTGGACAATTTGTACAGGTTCTAATACCACTGGGTAAGATGACTTTCTTGCTAGCATTAATATTTAATAAATGTCGAAGGTTATAACACTTCAGAGAGCTATTTGAAGTAGACAAGCTTAGCATGGATAACTTGTTAGCTGAGTTTGGCCTTAGGCACTGTAATAGAAAGGCCTGATACTGGATTTGATTAAACAAAACAGTAATGTAGCAAGTGCAATGTTTTTCTATGGAAAACAGGTCATGTTCAATCAGATTGTAACTTTCTTTGCTCAAGGTATCTGCAGGATAAATATGAGTGGCATTCATCCAACGATATCCCAATTTTAAAAAGGAACTAAACCAGTATCAGTAAGCCAAGCTGGATAACCGATGTGTCAGAAATAATGATGAAATAGTATTTATAGTGCATTTGTTGGAGTATGTGCTTGATTGATGGAATCATTGAATAGGGCTTTGTTACTTGAAAATAAGTAAAGTTATAATTAAAAAATCGTTAACTATTAAGATGGAAAAGATTACGAGAAGAATAAATAAGGGTAAGACTGGACTTAATGACCCTGATTTTTATTATTTCTGTCTATTTTATTTTAATACATATGATTTCTGTATTCAAAAAAAGGAAATGAAAAAAAAAAAAAGAAATTTAAAGAAAGAATGAAAAAAAAAAAAGAAATTTAAAGAAAGAGTGAAAAAAATTGACTATGTGTCAGCACGGGGCGGAGAAGCAGCGGCCACAGCGGCCATTGCAGGGAGCCGGGCAGGCCGGCTGGGGTGGGTCGGCACAAGCAAGTTGGTGTGAGTGTGTTCGAGGGCACGCAAGGAGCAGCAAACAGCGGTTGCTTTCTTATCATGGCCACAACACAGCCAGAAACTGCAGTGAGAAAGAATGCTGGAGGTCTTGTGCAGACATGAGGCCCTGCAGGTCTGGGGCTGCAGTGAATGCCTGAGCCTGGGTCTGGTACCGGAGGGAGCCAGTGACACCGCGTGTGTGCGGGGTGAGCAAGGACATGATCTGCTCAGGCGGGTGGCTGAACTGAGGGAGGTTCAGAAACATCAGAGGATGTGAAAGTGAAATAGATTGGTGGAGCCAGACCCTAAGGCAAGGGCAGAAGGAAGAAGTGATGGATCCCCTCCCCTCCTATCATCAGACAGAAGGAGGGAACTCACGGAACAGGGAGGAATGGAGGGAGGTCTCTCCTTGGAGAGGCAAGTGAAAACCCTCACAGACCCCCCACCCTCCCAGTTGCCCTTGAAAAACAGGTATGAGGCTTTGGAACTTCAGGGCCAGGGAAATGGAGAGGTAGATCCATCCAGTGAGTCATCTAGGGCTTGTCACTCACCCCCACACCTTAGGACTTCTTCAGCTAAGAAGAAAAGGAGAGTAATTGTGGTGTGTTCTGAGGGGAACCGAAGGGCCCATTTGTTGACCAGACCCATCCCACAGGGAAGTCTGCTGCCTCTCTGGGGCTCGGATTAGAGACGTTGAAAGGAAACTCTCTGTTCTGGTGCAGCCCTCTGACTATTGTCCACTGCTGGTTTTTCAGATTGGCAGTGATGAAATTGTTACAAGGAGTCCAAGGGCAATTAAAATGAGATTCAAGGCCGTGGGACAGCTGGTTAGGGGGTCTGGAGTGTAAGCAGTGTTTGCCTCCATCCCTGTTGCGAGAAAGGATGAAGAGATAAACAGGAGGAGTCTGCAGATAATGCATGGCTGTGTGACTGGTGCCACAGGCAGGGGTTGGGTTTTTCGATCATGGGCTGCTATACAAGACACCTGCCCTGCTGGTGGCAGGTGGGATGCACCTGTCCCAGAGGGGCAAAAGGCTCTTGGGGCAGGAGTTAACAGGGCTCGTTGACAGGGCTTTAAACTAGGTGTGAAGGGGGAAGGGGAGATAACTGGGCCTGCTGGGAATAAGCCCAATAGAAACATGCCAGGGCTTGAAGGCTGGAGGGCTAAGGAGGATTCTCACTCTGCTGTTTCATTTGAGAGAAAGGATCAATGTTTAGAAATCATGGAAGCACCTGAGAAGTGTCTGGTAGGAAATGGGGCCCACAGTGGAATAAAGGTGTTGGAATCATTAGTTCATCTGAAGTACATCTACACCAATGCACACAGTATGAGAAACAAAAGGGGAGCCTGAAGCCATGATACAGTAGGAAAACTGTGACATAGTGGCTGTCACAGAAACGTGGTGGGATCCATCACACAACTGGAGTGCCACAATCCATGGCTACAAGCTCTTCAGGAGGGACAGAAAGGAAAGGAGAGGGCACGGAGTGACCCTGTATGTTAGAGAATGCTATGAGAGCTTGGAAATCAAGTATAGTCATGATGAGGTTGAGAGTGTTTGGATTAGGTTAAGGGCCAATAAGGCTGATATTGCTGTGGGAGTCTGCTATAGACCTCCCAACCAAAGCAGTGAGGTGGATGAAGCTTTCTATAAGCAGTTGGGAGAAATCTCCCAGTCACTTGCTGTTCTTGTGGGGGACTTTAACCTCCCAGACATCTGCTGAGAATACAACACAGCAGAGACGAAACATGAAAAATGTTTCTCTAAGTTCATTAACAGCAAAAGGAGGATTAGGGAAAATCTCCATCCTTCATTGGATGCAAAGGGAATCTTAGTAACAAAGGATGAGGAAAAGGCTGAGGTGCTCAACACCTACTTTGCCTCAGTTTTTAGCAGTGGAACTAGCTGTTCCATACAGCCACATGAGGTAGGAGACAGGGAGGGGATGCAGAACGAAGTCATCACAATTAAAGAGGAAGTGGTCAGAGACCTTCTACACCACTTAGATGCACATAAGTCTATGGGAGCAGATGGGCTACATCCAAGGATGCTGAAAGAATTGGCAGACCTGATCCTCAAGCCACTTTCCATTCTTTACCTGAAGTCCTGACTAACTGGGGAGGTCCCAATGGACTAGAGGGTAGCAAATGTAACACCCATCTATAAGAAAGGCAGAAAGGAGGATCTGGGGAACTATAGACCTGTCAGCGTGACCTCAGTACCAGGGAAGATCATGGAGTATATCATCTTGTGTGTTATTAGAAGACACACAGAGGATAACCAGGGGATCAGGCCCAGTTAGCATGGGTTTATGAAAAGCAGGTCCTGCCTGACAAACTTGATCTCCTTCTATAACCTGATGATCTGACCATCGGATGAGGGAAAGGCTGTGGATATTGTCTATCTGGACCTCCACAAAGCACTTGACACAGTTCCCCATAGAATTCTCATAAAAAAACCTGACTTCTCATGGCCTGGATGAGCATATGATCTGTTGGTTCAAGCACTGGCTGGACAGTCTGGCCCAAAGAGTGGTGGTCAATGGAGTCAAATCCAGCTGGGGCCAGTCACAAGTGGTGTTCCTCAGGGCTCAGTGTTGGGACTGTTTCTGTTTAACATCTTTATTGATTATCTAAATAAGGACATGGAGTGTATTATTGGTAAGTTTGCAGAACACCAGGCTAGACAGGAGTGTTGATCTGTATGAGGATAGGGAGGCTCTGCAGAGAGACTTGGATAGATTGGATAGTTGGGCTAATGTTAATGGTCTGGGCTTCAACAAGGCCA
>NW_009954101.1:1459095-1486288 GCF_000747805.2 Chaetura pelagica | reverse complement strand
GGGGTTCTAATTGACAAGGGGCTGAATATGAGCCAGCAGTGTGCCCAGGTGGCCAAGAAAGCCAATGGCATCCTGGCTTGTCTTAGAAATTGTGTGACCAGCAGAAGTAGAGAGGTTATTGTCCCCCTGTATTCAGCACTGGTGAATATTGTGTTGAGTTTTGGGCACCTCAATTCAAGAGAGATATCGAGGTGCTGGAGCAAGTACAGAGGAGGGCAGCAACACTAGTGAAGGGCCTAGAGAATAAATCTTATGAAGAGCATTTGAAGGAGCTGGGAATAGTTAGTTTGAGAAAGAGGAGGCTGAGGGGAGACCTCATCAGTCTCATCAACTACCTGAAATGTCATTGTAGAGAGGTTAGTGCTGGTCTCTTTTCACAGGTACTTAGCGACAGAACAAGAGGGAATGGCTTCAAGCTGCAACAGGGTCTTTTCCAATCTGAATAGTTCTATGATTATATGAAAGGAAAGAAAAAAAATGCTGATGTTGCTTTGGAAAAATCAGGATATCACAGCTGACAAAAACTCAGAAGAATATATTAGTAAGAGATATTATGCTCAAAATGGCTGTAGATGCTTTTTTTGAATCAATAAACATAAGCAATGAGTAGAAGAAAATAGGAGGTGTATGTCTGGTTGTAGAATACTATGTTGTACAGAGTTCTGTAGCTGTAATTTGAAAAAAAGGAATTAAGCAATAAGGAAAAGCAGGGAAAATAACCACCAGAATGCAGTGGAGTGTGTAATGTAAAATGTGTTGATGTGAGAGGCCTTTATCTCAGCACGTCTACATCCTCAAGGAAAGCAATTCAATTAGAGAGAATGACAGCTTCCTGAGTGGTAAAAGGCAGAATATTTAAACCAGCTGAGATGGGCCAAAAGGAAGACCAACATTTGCAAATTGAAATAGATGAATTTACATAGGAAGCAAGGGAAATTTTTCTCTTTGAGGGAGGGTGATTGGTCACTGGGGGCAGCTATCAAAGGAAGTGACTTTTTTTTTCCAATACTCCCTATCCTGCTGGTTTTGGCTTAAGATTGAAATAGTTTAGCTAATATGACAGGTATGGTTTAGATATTAATACCCCTAATTGTTAAAATCCATACAAGGTCAGAAAGGTTAAACTTAATGGACCACTTCTTGCAAGCACAGGATCAGAGTGTCCCAATGATTAGGAAATCTAGTAAGGGAGCTAGGAGACCTGCATGGTTAAAAAAGGAACTGCTGGGCAAACTTAAGTGGAAAAGGAAAGTCTACATATCATGGAAGGAGGGGCTGGTCACTTGGGAGGAATAGACTGTTGTCAGAGGATGTAGGGAGGCAATTAGGAAAGCTAAGGCCTCCTTGGAACTTAACCTTGCAAGTCAGATTAAGGATAATAGAAAAGGCTTTTTCAAATACATAGCTAACAAAACTAACACTAGAGGCAATATTAGCCCACTGAGGAATGAGGTGGGAGCCCTGGTGACAGAGGATATGAAGAAGGCAGAGGTGCTGAACGCCTTCTTTGCCTCTGTCTTTACTCCTGCAGGATTTCCCCATGAGCCCCAGATTCATATAGCCCCAGAAGAAGTCAAGATAGAGGAGGAGTTTGACATGGTAGATGGGGATTGGGTTAGGGATCAGTTGAGTAATCTGGACATCCATAAATCAATGGCTCTAGGTGACCCTGCTCTGGCAGAGTGGGGTTGGACTAGATGATCTTTCGAGGTCCCTTCCAAGCCCTATGATTCTATGATTCTATGATTCTATGAATGGTCTGTCATATAAAGGGAGTGAGCTCTATGTTTAAGTGTTCTTTATCTGCATCAGTACATGAAACAGAAGGACCACCTTATGCTATTGACACTTCTTGTCTGCTCTTATAGGGATGACAAAGGATATTATATCAATATTTGGAAAAAGAGATGAACTGACTGTGATAGTTTCTTGTGGTTCACACAATATATAATCTCCTCTTATAATTACGTAGTGTTTGAAGTTTTCTTTTCTAGAGTGAGTAGCATCCAGGTTACAAGCCAGTCTGAGGGGCATGCTATAAAATGTACATCTTCATCTCTGAATGTTGCTGTCATTTCCTTCTTCTTGATTGAGGTTTAATGTCTTGCGCATTATACATGTGAAGCATCTTTTGAGCAATTTCTTCCTTCTATTCTGCTTAAAGCAAAACATTACAAGCAGAAAAAAATTCTGCAGTGGTGAGTGACTCATCCTTGAGCCAGAGCTAAGTTGATCAACAACATCTAAATAGTGAAGATGCTTGCACATTGATTTCAGTAAAAACAGGGCTATCAAAATTACCTTACCACACCCTATTAAACAACGGAGGAAAGTTACAGTTGCTTTTTCTTACACTTTCAGGATAACAAATGCACTACAAGCAAATCTGCAGCAAAAACTTGTTCAACATTTGACTGTTTTAGTCAAAGTAAGAAGCTATTTCCCTTACCCCTTGTTTGAAATAAGACAAAAAAGCAGAATAATAAATCTCTTTATGGCTCTTTGAATGCTCCAGTAACCCTAAGGAGGCTTGAACCCAAAATATGGTGCAGGCTCTCAGAAATGCAAAACCTTTCTAAATAAATTGGAGGCCAATATTATCTTCTATATCTTGGAAATAATATTTTTACACAGTTCTGTTTCCAGCATCCATTTCCAGTCTGTGGAGTGATTGATTTGTCACTGTTCCAGTTCCACCAAGATTATTAATGTTGGCAGCGTATTTCCCAGTAGTAAATGCAGCTTTGGGCTTTTATGAAGTGAAGAACTAATCCCTGAGGAAAGTGAGAGAATTCCCACCAGTTCTATAAGTAAAAAAATGATTGACCCAAATAAAAGGTCTGTCTTACAAGTCCCCATATAAACAGTGAGCATTCCTATTTTAGTACCACTAAGGTGCCCCTTCATACCACTCCAATGAGGGCAAATGAAGTTAAAAGGCACTATGTGCAGTAGATGCCACTTGTAGAAGAAAAACCTGTAGGTATATTGAGTGCTTCCTTAAAATGCTACCAAGTCAACACCTGATTGCAGCTATAGTTGCAAACTTGGATATTGCAGAACAGTGGCTCAACAAAACGGTCCATTTTTTTGCTGACATTTTGGATGTTGCTTCTTTCAGATGTTCTAGTTTCTTGCAAAAACGTAAAGGACAACAAGGCACGCAGGCTGTGTCTTCCATTTTATGATGGTCAGATGGAAAAATCTGTTGAACATGAGACTCAATGAAAGATGTCTATTCTTCATTTTTTGCTCTTTCCTATAGTATTTGGTATAAATATTTTTACTCTTATATTTGTAAAGACAAGTTGCACTAAGGACTTGTGGAGAGATTCTTCTAATGCTGTTGCTTCTAACTCAACACAGACACTCTTGTAGAATTAAAAAAAAAATAAAAATAGATTAAGGTCAACGTCCTCTTACTGCTAACACATGGTAATGGATATGAAAGAGTCAGGAAAATGGGAGAAATGGAAACTCTCACAGCTTCTGAAGACTCCAGGACAGGGAAGGTGACCTAGGTGCACTGTGCAGCTAAGTGATGCCATGATAGGAGCCAGGAGACTGCTTCTAACAGAAAAGTGTGGGCAGTTGTAGAGAACAGTAGCCACTGCTGCAGTTATTCATGTGTGTCTGTTACTGAGGTGTTTTCCTTCTTTTTCAGATCATATCTGATGTTGAAAAGCTGAAAATTTAAGAGCTGGTGGTAGAACTTTAAATGATGGCTTTAATGAAGAAGAGCACATGGACAAAGGGGTAAATAGCTAAAAAATTAGTTTCAAATGGGAGCCATACACCCTTTGCTGCAGAGGCTGGACAGGCTGGGCTGGTGGTGAAATAAGCTTGGAGGGGAAATGGACCCTCTCACGGGAAGCACTGCAGTAAAGATTTGGCCTTAGCCACAGGGAATCAGATTTTTCACAGATGATTGGCACCTGTTTCCTGTACTTAACAGAGACATTTAAATTTCAGGAGGACCCCTGAACTGCACTTTCAATACAGAGCTTTATAGAACACTTAGTATTTTCTGAAATAAGGTTTTGGTTGCCCTATATTGAGCATCCACATAAAATGGAATATTTTGGCCTTGCTATTTCAGTAAAAGGAGAAATGCAGAACCAATCATCTCACTGTACTGGAGTTTTTCAAAGATGTGCTGGTTACTGCTTGAAAAGTGTTTGGCAACTTAAAATCTAGACAATAAATGCAAATCTATTCAGTTGTGTTTTGTTGTATAGCTGGAACTGTTACTGGTGAGTCTGTGGCTATGTCTCAGTATTCTGAATGCCCGCACAGAATCCTCTAAAAGTAATCCCCTCTTTCAAAATACTTATTTTATAAACAGACAGATCAGAACTTTGCTGTAAAAGATTTTCTTCTTAATAGTCTATGAAATCAGCTATTCCCAGAGAAGGCTGACTCTTCTAATTGCCTTGTTTAAATCAAGGATTCTTTTTCAACTAAGATCTGTATTTTTTTGAAGGGGAGATTCAGAGTGGTAGTGGTAACAGGGACTAGTTCTACTAAGAATACACAATACAGCTTAATTAATGTGGAAAACTTGCAGTGACTTCCTTCCAACTGCTGTATCATTAAGATTAGAGGCTGAAAAGTCTTCATGAAGGTTCTCAAGACAAAAATAAATCTGTGAGCTTTACATCTTTAGTTTAGCATTTTTATTTCCACTCAGTTTTACCGATTGAGCACAAGCTGTAGGAGCCTTGAGTGTGTGCACACAAATGAAAAAACATGAAGTACCTTTTTTACAAGCCTCAGAGGGCTCAGAAAGACTGTATTACTTTCACTCAGCAAAAGCTACTTTAAAAAAAAAGAAAAAGATAAAACTATATTTGACAGCTGCTGAAAGAGAGAATAATCCAGATACAGGCATTATGGCAAAACATGCCATGCAGTTTCAATCTGCTACACTTTAGTAGCACATCAGTCACAATGAGCCTATTGTGAAAAGTTTTCATTTTGTATATTTTTTAGGAAAACCCTGGAGGCAGTGGGGAATATGTATATTTTTGTGTGAGGGAGAACAAACAAACTGTCTTTGGGGTAATCTGAACAGTTGTTGATTGATAATTCTTAAATAGATCTTAAAATGGAGATTTCCCAGCTGTGCTTGATGAGACTTTTCATCTCATCTAAAACTGATAGCTCCTGAAAGACTGTTCCAGAAACACGAGATGGGTGGAGCAGACCACAGCAAGTGCCCACTTCACAGAGACCCCATTCAGGCATTGGGTATCAGCATTTGCCAGCAGACAGCAGTTGGAGTCAAGTCAGAGACAGACAATGACAGATTTAGCATCTTGCTCCAGTTGTAAAGACAGCCCAGCACACATGCACAGACTTGTAGTATGAAGAGCATGCCAAAGAGCTGCCAGCGCCTCCACTCTACAAACACCACCTGTGCTGCCAAATGGTGGTGCTACTCCATGGCCAACCCCTTCTTCCGTGCCTCCAATTTATGAACCTGATTCCCAGGGCCTGGCCCTGCTTTCTATGGGGACGATGGAGTGGTGGAATTAAAAAATCAAGACCCCTGTTCCCTCCCTTTTGTGAACGACTCAACCTGACCACATGTTGCTGAATGCTTTCTCAAGTTAAGCTCTCCACTCAGTAAATAAAAGCCATTTAATTCAAGTAGTGTGACTACTGATTCAAGTAGCCTCCAGAGGCTGTCTTACCTAATGCTTAGGTTAAAGGTTTATATAGTTTTGTGTCTACTCTCTGAATTGACTTCAGTCAAATCTTCCAAGTGATGCAGGACTGAAAAGTTGCTCATAACACTTCAGTGCAATGGCCTTGCATCTTTTCTCATGTAGCTTTTTTTTTTTTTTTTCCTGAGAACAAGTCTAACTTATTTGCAAACAACAGATAATTTTTCCCCATCTTGCCAAAATTCACTTTTTTCAGTATTCTATAGAAATGTTAGGATAATTTCCATGACCTGTGGCTGCATGAGATGTTCTGTGCTATTTCCTGTATCCTTAGAGGTAGTGAATGAGAAATAGCAATGAGAATTTCTTCCATTCCCTTCCCACACTACTGTGAGAACAGATGCTGAACAGAAAAGAGCCCGCTAAGGTTGCCTGTATGCCAGCTGAATCTGTCCACGATATAGTTGGCCCAAGACACTCTATACATTGCCTTCCCAGGCCAAAGCTTAACTAAGATTTTTGAGTTGGCCTTCACACTTGGATTTACTGGTCTATTAAGACTTAAAATCCAGATATACGCCTCCAGCAGTGAGTTAACCAAGCCCCCAAACCTCCAATCAATTACACATAAACTACTGCTTCAAGAAAACTGTAGAAAGAAATATCCTATGCTAAATGTTGTGTATGTATTTTGTATTTTACTTTCTTACAGTAGTAGCATTAAGGGAAAAGTAAGTGGGAAGCTGGGCTAGAAAATGCCAAAGTGGTGGTTGCCTGGGGAACTTAATTCAACTCTTTTTGCTGTGCACACTATTGGATACTGTTTTTTTTTTTTTAAGGTGTTTGTTTGTTGGTTGGTTTTTGTGTCTTGTTTGTTCTTTTTGTTGTTTTGTTTTTTTTTGCTTTGGCATGGGCAGAGCAATTGATCTTCTGTTGTTTTCTACTCAGTGAAATGACTATGGATATTTTGGAACTGAAACTGAAGCCTAGAAATGACATAGGAAATTTCAGCCTTAACAGTTAAAGGCAAAGTGTTAAGCAACTAGAAAGATGGCCTTATAATGGAAAGTGCTGGGTAGTCTTAGAGCATGGAAATACTGTGAATTACTTTACTAAAAACATAGAGAATATTATAGAGATTTCTAGATTTTGTATTTTTTTTTTTCTCTTTAGTAGTGCATATGTTTATTTTGCTGTCAACATAGAAAAAAGCTGTTAACTTTGAAAAACAAAATCATTATTTCATGGTTTAAGAAAGTCAGAATCTGAAGCAGTTATCACAATGTTATCTGAAGTAACATCAGTAATAGTAGTAGCAGAAGTAACAGTAGATATGCCTGGAGTCTCTGCTGAACTCAGTAATAACTTCATCTGCAGGAAGGCTACTGCTTATAACATAAACCAAACCCTCTTCTGTAGCCCAGGGACTTCTTGTGGATGTGTGCATCTGTCAGGAGAAATGTCACTATTAACTTTTTAATATTGACAGTTGTGAGCCTGCAACAAGGTTTGTTGCAGGAACTGCATTCTCACAGGCTGTCCTTTACTTTTGGTGCTATTTCCTATCTTTATGCTCTGACCCAGGTCTGTTTGCATGTCAGACTGGTCAGGACACAACAGAGCTTACTTGTTTCTTCTGTTTCTAGTGCAGTGGCCTGGCCAAGGAGGAGAGCAGGCAGAACTAGAAGTTATTCTACTGGGTGGTGTGATTTCTATTATGGAAGCAGCTAGGTACCAGTTTTGAGCCCCCTTTCATTCTATCACAGACACAGGCTCAGGACAAGCTGGTGGACACCATATGCTTCTCTTCCAGTTTGGCTGAGATGGAAATATCTTAGGTTCTAAGCTCTAGATTTTTGGAACAGAAAGTGGTGTTAAAAGCAGCATGTTACTGTAGAAGTTTTTCTCTCTCTTTCCTGAGGGAAAGCGAGTAGTTTGATAATGACTTTCTCAGTACTGAATCTTGTCTGTCTTTCGAAAAATGTAGAGGTAAAATACCTAATAAAATCCAATTCCTGTTGTTTGTGAATCTTGATGTACTATTCAGACTGACTCAGCTACGACACCTTAGACTAAATTTATTGTATTATTTTTAAAAAAGGACCAAGACCAATGCATTTTTCAAGCAAATTGATGATCAGCAAGATTACCACATCTTATATTCATTTTGGCCTTTATTCATGTCCTTTCATTAGTAAACTGTGTTAGATTGGTGAAATAAATTGTTGAATTTTGGAAAAGTTGAAGCATGGAGGATTATTTTGAGATTGCCCCCTCCTGCATGTCTGTCTTTTCACAGGGCAATTGTACATGTTGCGTTTGTTTCAAAACCACCTAACTTGCTTTGAGTTTTGTGTGCTATGTATTTTTTGAAATACTGCGTATGGGCTGAAAATGAATTGAAATTATAGGTACTTTCCCAGGACTTTTAGTTTTTTTACTCCTCTGTCTATCTTTCCTTAGAGGATGTTGAGCCTTACTATTCTATTTTTATCACTAAGCAGAAATAGCTGTATGGCAATGTGTAAAACCTTTCCCAGAACAATCTCCCAGAGAGCCTGTGTAGGTAGGTGAAATATTTTTTGACATATTCTTAAGTTTCTGGTAGTTGTGTTACTGCCAACTGGCTACTCTCTAAAAATATTTTCAAAATATTTTTCAATTCAAGGTTCATTATTTTTAAGTGTCTAAAAAGGTCCTGTGTGTTGCAAGGCAGGATCATATTAGCCAGTGTGAAAGAGCAAAAAAGTGGTCTTTCTATTAAGAATCCCAGTAAAGAGCTTGTCAAATCTATTTTTAGAGAAAGGAAAAAAAAGACATTTCACAAAGCGTTGCAGATCTGTTTCCCATCCAGAACACATCTGTGATGAGCTGCCTACAGATTGCCTCTCCAAGTAGACAGGGTCCTTGTTTATAGCATCCCCTATTCAAACATCTGGTCTTTTCAAGATATTTACGGAGGAAAAGAGCTCTTTTCCTATGCCCAAAAAACATGAGAACATGACAAGTTTTCCAGCTAAAATCTCTTGGTGAAAGCTATTGCTCAGGTTGTTCTGGGCAAATGGAAGGCAAAGTGAAGGAACTTTTGCCTCTGTGTCATGAAGCCAAGCGTAGTAAAATATGGTGCTCCAACCTGTGGAGGAACCACAGAATTGCCTCTGCCCTGCCTCTGAAGCTCTGTTGTAGATCTTGGAAGAAGTTTCTGTATGAACTCTTACTATTTCCTGTGCCTTCACCATAAATACTACTCTTCCTTCAGCAGAGTTTAATGTTTAAACAAATTCTGTGAGTAGTGTTTTGTGGGAGGCCATCTCACAGGTGCAGGTGTTCAGTGTCCCTTGTGTGGCATCTGAATGCCCTTTATTAACTAGAATAATGTCTTATGCATTATCTAACAGGCAGCAAATAGCATTTGCTCCCAAGCGGCTGTTACATTTAGCCAGCTTGTATGTCATGAGCAACGTGGCCATTAGCTTAGGATTCTGCTCATTACTCTGTGCTGATGAATACAAACTGCTTGTGGTCCTCAGGAACATTGCAATTGTTTGAGAATTGTGTATTTTTAATATAAGAACTGTTGTAAAACCTGGAGGCGATGATCTACAGAGTAAGTTTTTATCAGACAGTCCAGGTAACTGGGGAAATAAGTTGGAAAAATAAAATGAGTAAAAGTAGAAGGCAAATTGGAGCAACAGCAATACTTCCTTTTGGTGAAAATAGTTTAATGAGGATTGCTATCCAAACTCAATCTCTGCCCAGCTTCATCTGTGTATTTCTTTAAGGTCATGAAAGACAAAAACTAGATCCTAAATCAAAAAACATCCTAACTCACAGTATTTCATAAAACTACCTTTGTGTGTAATGTATTTAAAAGGGCTGAGTTTTATTCTTACATTTAAATAAATAACCAAATTGTGCTCCATTGGAATGATTGTAAGCATATGCTGAATTGCTTTCACTACTTGCTCAGTCAGAAATTGGCCCAGGCTATGCAGCAAAACCATTCAAGTTATCTACAGCATACAATTAATCATTCTTATCCTCTTCAGTGAGCAAAACAGCATTATATGCAAAGCAAGACAGAAATAAACTTGACAGGAAGAAAATATTCCTCTTTCTGTTGGTGAAATATAAGGAAAATAAATCCTTAAGTCTCATACTTCACAAGTCAGAGGCTTGCCTTGATAATTTTGGTGCTGAGGACTCTTCCAGCATGTAAATTTACTTCTGAGCTGTGACTGGGATAGAGGAGCACCATGTCATTCTTGTACGAGTTGATACTGTTTACTTACCCAAGCTCATGATGGAAAATTGTTGCAGTCTGCCTCACTTTTGGATACTGTCTATGTGATATGGAAGTCATTATCACTATTTTCTTGGTTTAACAATAAGATTAATTGTGGTTACAGCAAGAAGTACGTTATTAGGTTCTGGGTTTTCTTTCCTTTTACCTGAGGCCAAGTCACATATCTCTAAGAACAGAGATGTGTTTGCAGAGAAGGGCTCAAATTGCAAATTTGTTAGTGTTCTGTCCTTATTGATTCTGTCTATGGTTTTCACGAGCAAACAACATGACAGAAAGTAGATAAAATTGGACTAGTTTGGCTCAAGATGGCTGTGAAGACTTTACAGTTATGCCTTGTCTTTATTTTTTTGTTAATGGAAAGTAACCCAAATTAATAGAATTCCAGGTTCATTTTTTTATCACTCCCAAAAGGGTTGCCTTCTTACCTAATGCACAGTCTCAGAATCTCGATCTGTGGACTTCTGCAGATCTAAAACATTATTGACCAAGAGCCTAATGCAGTGCTGTGTGATGTACCTGGTTTGCTGTAGACTTTCTATGAAGGAAGTCTGGAGGTTATCAGGGGATGCAGAGTACCTCTCCACCCAGCCTCACCTGGTGGGATCTCCAGCCTCACCACTATTCATATTTGCAGTTCACAATTAGAAAGGGCATTTAAAAAAATTTGACAGGTAGTCAAGAATCAAGGTGAATTTTGGAATTCATTCAGACAACCTGCATGGAGAAGACACACTTTAAGCAAATAGAAAAAGCTTTAAAGAAAATCTCAAAGATTTTTCTATCTTTATAGATATATATTTAAAAATCCACATATATCTATGTATGCAGTGTATGTGATGGTGTCTATATACATATATATGTATACGTATATGCTTTTTATACACAGAATGCATGTGTGTAGCTCCATGTGAACATTTGAGAAAGAACAGGCTCAGATGGGAAAAAGAGGCAATAAGACATCAAAGACCATGCATTTCTTTCAGGGGTTGTTTGCAGTTTTCTATCTTGGCTGTTTATTGCTTTGCTAATTACTTTATGCCTCTCAACTTTTAGATGATGCCTCAGTGATTAATGTGAGAGGAACCATTAAGGAATAGCATATGAAGTCATCAGGAACCATATTTAAATTCATCCATGTTGGCTGACAGATTATGTAATGGAATACAGGAATGGAATCAAGAAGGGTTTTTCTCATGACTTGAGGGGGGACCTTCATCTCATCCCAATCCACTTTTTATTTCTGTGCAAAAGTAAACATTTTAAATGCCAAGTAAATTGAAACATTTAAGGAAAGACAAGAGAAAGAAACAGCCCAAAGCAGCCTGGATGAGTGCTTCTGTGATTAGCCTTATCTACTCTGAGCATTTGTATGTGTATTGCTTTGTTATTAAATACCACTTTGCAGCAGATTAACACCATTTCAGATATTGGCATTGCTGATTGAGGACTCCATGGATGCAGTACCCATGGAGGGGATGCCTTTTATCTTAGTGTTTGCCCTACCTTTTACAGTTCTCAAACTACAGTGCAGATGTGTAGAAGGTCTGTTTTCACCAGTTTTGATGTCAATACTGACAGTGCCTGTGGACTCAGCAAGAAGTAAATTTGTGGAATTTTTCTTAAAGTGCTATTATTCCACAGATGAATAGGAAAATAAAAAGCTTGGAAAAGAGTGGATGTTACTGCATACCTAGGGGGAAACTTCAGCTGGAAGAGTGATCGTTACCCATGAGGAGAGACTCCAAGAGGTAGTAAATCGACATCCTATCCAATAATTATTTTAGCTCTCTGTTTGATGACAGTGAAAACCTGTTTGTGTGCAATTTCTGAGATGAAACACCAGGGGCAGAAAAAAAACAGACTTGTTAAGTGATACCTGGACAACTGTTAGTTGTAGAGAAGATAAATTGGAGGAAGACCCACACTTTCTCTTAGTTCTGCTCTGGACTGAAGTTCCTTCTGTCCTGCTGACTTAGGTCTGTTAGCCTATTTGTGATAAGCTATGTAGACTGTCAATGGTGACCTCACTGGTAATGTAAAATTGTCCTGGATATAGGAAAAGCAAATTTAAACTAGTATTCAGGTTTGAATATTTGTGCAGCTGTCTGAGAGTTGAGTTTTTTATCTTGTGAGAATTGTGAAAATTCTCAAAATTCCCTTATGTAATAGTTTAAAAACATTTAAAACAATCTTGAAAATGAGAACACCTTCAAGAAACTACACTCCAAAAACTTGTCCATATGAATTACAGCTCAAACAGTATCAATGTCTTCTAATATTGAAGTTATTTTTATTCTCCATTAATATAATTTGTTCAGTGAATGTAACTGAAGGTGTCTCTTCAGTCAGACAAATATAAGTCTAACTGAAGATATTTTCAAGCATCCTTTTGCAGATAAACTTCAATTAAGCAAGACAAAACAATTGCAGGTGAAGAAGTGGGGAGAAATGATTTTAGGTAACTTGCAGATTTATGAAGTGCTTAAATTTTCACTTCTTAATGTGCCCTAGGATTAAACCAGCAGGCCAAATACTCAGTTTTCACTTACGATAGAATTAAATGGGAATGTAGAAGGAAAAGATCGAACTGCAGTCAGAGCTAGAAGGTAATGTCAAAAGGCTTGTTAATTTAGATATCTCTGAGGTGGCTTACTATCTTCTTGAAAACTATTTTTGAGGAGGAAATGAAGGACAATGCAATGTCTTTTGAAGTCAGAATGCCTTTTTTCTTCTCGTAATGAAGTCCAAAAGACTGTCTTTGATCTCTGAAACAATCTACAATCTTGTATAGCTTTGATCGCTAACATAATGGATGTGGTGTTATTTTCTGTATATGTTGAAAGTGGGTCTTAACAAGCCTAGTTAGTATGCATGCTAATTGAGTTACAAAGAAGCCTTACCATGGAAGTAACACTTCCAGTTATGTTTTGTCTCTTTTGGAGTGAAAAACAGCAGTGGAGAATCACAGACCACAGTGCTCTGTCTGTTGTGCTGCCTCCTCTTGTAGATGTGTGCTTTTACAGGATTAACACAAGTTGGCTATATTTATGCCTCTCAGTTTGTATAAGCTTTATCTTGCCGTGTCATGTTTCTGGAAAGCCTACTGGTGCTTGCCAGCAAACACTTCATCAGTGCAGTAGCAGGATGACTGAACCTCCTTTCAGTGGAGCACTGCAGCAAGGGCTGGCAGACAAATGCGGGAAACATGCTTGGAGAGAGCTGCTTCTCCTTGCTGGGCTTCCCTAAGAGAACTAATGCTTTGTTAGAGAAACAAAGCCCAAATTTAGGCCTGACCATTGTTTTTGAAGCAAAGGAGTGGAAATATTTAGCTTCATGGCACGTACTGAAGAATGTGCTCCAAGGCATTTTCATAGGTTCACAAAGAGAAAGCTGTTTTAATATGAGATGTTAGCTACTGGTATCATTAGTTTTGATTTAGGAAGCAAAATTTATGCTCTGTCCTAATTATGAGAACAGTTTGAATGCATGGCTCTTTTCTGAAAGCCTACAGTAGAGGATGGCTGAGGAAGGAGGTTGAATACAGCTCAGCTGTTCTTAGCAGTGGCTGTCTTAACTTCCTGCATTTGCAAATACACCTCTCTTTTCTTGGTGGTGAGGTGCTACTACTATACAGTAATAAATTATGACAAGAGCAAATGGGATGGCAAAACCTACATGGGATTAAGGCTATAGGAAGAATGCTATGAAACTGCCATTTTCTGAGAGGAATAAATGAGATCACCACACTAAAATTATTTACTTGGGAGCATGTCAGGCTCAAGCATAATAAAACATACACTGAAGTTCAGGATTTATTGGAGGGCTTAGTTTTCAAAAGCATGAATTTACAGCAGCAGTGGAGAAGTTGTTGATGATACTGGCAGCCTGTGCTGATTCACGGTGTTTTGAATGCTACTGAGACTATAGAGACAGCTCCTTTGAGGTACAGCCTGCCATAGGACACCCACCCAAAAGTGTGTTCTGGACGACCCAGCCACAGAGTCCATTCCTGGAAATCATAAGCAACCCTGAAACCGTGGTCCTGAGATTTAGCCATCAATACTGAGAGGATAGAGAATGCTTTTATCAGCTACTGAGTTTCCTGTGCTAGCAAGACTATTAAAATATTTCAGAAGGGTGTCCTCTGGAAACCAGCTGCTTTTAAGTGTAGATGAGTTCAGGTATCAGTGAAGGCTAAACTGAAGTATTTTTTTATTTTTGCAGTTGTACTCACCTTCAGCACCAAAAGGGTCATATCTCCAGCCATAGACCAGGCAAAACCAGCGTAATCACGGATGCTGGGGGGAACAAGCACGAGAGAGACTTGTCTTGAGAACTAGCTTAAGCAAAGTTCCATTTGTCCTTCTGGACAGCAATGAAGGCTGACTTGCCTTGGTTGGCTTTGGTTCATTTTTTTAATGAATGCTACTTTTCATGTGCTGTTAATTCTTGCTCTGGTTGTTCCCAAATGGAGGCTTTATAATTTTATGTTTTTCACATTTTCCAATTAGTTTGTAAGGCCATTGTAAGACCTGAGGTATTTAGAAGTGAGAAATAAAAATTATCAGTATAATGGTGGTTACTACACTTACCATTCACCAAAAAGTCAGTATTATGATTTTCAGGAAGTTAAATTTTAGCTAAGTACCTTCACTTCTTTAGTCTTCAGGCAGCTGTTAGGTTGGTTACATTTGATCCTGAATCGTTGGGCATGCTTTCACCTATAGTACAAGAAGGACCAATGACAGAGCTTTGAAGGACAAATCATGTAGGTGCTGTAGATCTCAAAATCAAAGGAGTGATGCTACAGAAGAATATCAGGTAAAGTTGCAGTAAAAAAAGAACAAAAAAAACCACTCTCAAAAATCAAATCACACACAAACACACACATAAAACAACTCAGAAAATAAATGACATTAGGATAATTTATTGTTTCATGTTGTTAGAGGAACTCTATCCAAGGTATATGGACTTAAAGATTTATTAGGAAATTCTCCTTGTTCTTCTGTTGAGTGGTATGCTATTAAGTTTCTTCAGCTGAGTTTAAGACAAAAAAACCCATCGGAGTGAAGATTTTCTGTTATAATGTAAGCTTCACATCAGCATCAGAGACAAAACTGGATTAATATAAATCCTTCAGGGCATAAGAACACATTTGCAGATTAACCCTGATCTCTGCTTAAAAACTCCCAATGTCTCTTTTCGGTATTGATTTATCTAAACAGGGCTGCCTGGCTGCAAACAGTGAAACATTTCCTCTTCAGGTCAATTAGCAGGCACCTGGATAGGATTCAGACTTTTGCTAGGCACAGAAAATCCAAGAAGTTGTAACTACAGGTGGTTGCTGCATGTTTGCTACCAATATGAATATTGCATTGAGAAACTTGGAGTAGATGGTATTAAAAATCTGACAGTTATAAATCTTGTATTTGAAGTGGATGGCTTTATTGACTGGTGCTATTTTTGAGATGGAGAAAAGAGGGAATATGTTCTAGCCTTTTGATTTAATATGAAAGAGCACTATTTAGGGGTGATTGATGGTTGAAAAGTGACTTACCAAGTGCTCTGCATGACTGTATTACCCTAGATAATAGGTTAAAAAGGAAAGAGAGACTTCTGAGTTTAAAGGCACTAAACGTCGTTTTATTGCAAATGAGAAAAATCAGTGCAAGTGTGACATGGATATGTTCATTTATATTCTGGACCACACTAAAAGGGCATTCTATAAATTATTAATTTCCAGGCTAGTTGTGTGCTACCCTGAACTAATGTCTGGGTCATTTTAAATTTCATGTCCTGAGAAGAGAGATTCTAAGTTCATTCTGAAGATGTTCCAAGCCCACCCATACCAGAAATTTAATATTGCTGTAGAAAAATCCTGAGATGGAATCAGCCTTCTCACTACTGTTATGTTGGCTTGCATCTGTCATGCACTCAGTGGAACTGCAGCTAGGATGGTCACTAGATTTCTTTTGTAATGTCAGTAAGTTTTTTATGAATTGAGGATAAAATTCTGCCTCTGTTAAGGCAAAAAGAAAAGATTATCTTGCTTTCTCTGGAGATAACATTTTCATGAACTTTTCTGTATGTCTATGTTCAGGTTATGATCCAAAGCACACAGAGAACAGATGGGAAAATCATTCAACTTGCTTGTTTCACAAGCTTCCAATCCATGTAACTGGAAAATATACACATCAGGTATATTAAGACGTAAGTTAAACTCTTTGACAGCTTTAAATTGATATATCATCACCATGAAGTTATTAGGTATTCTATTATTAATATACATTTTTAAGCATAAGGTGATGTTTTATTATTGACCATAAACATGTCTTTTAACTCTGAGTTTTTCATATAAACATTTGTTAAGGGGTCATCCCTATCACTCAGATAGTGAAAGATCCCATTATTGAAATACATTGAGGATTCAGGTGATTAAAGTAGCTGACTGCAATAGCTGCAAGGCTTGTCTACCTTTTAAATGGTTGTAGCTAAGTATGAATTACGATTAGATTAAATCCAGTGTGTCATGTAATTTTCAATAAATGGTAGCATATTTTACACAGCTTTGTTACTGTTAAACTTTCAATAGAATTTATTTAGAACTTTAGAGAAGATACTAGTTCTACGCATCTATCAAAATCACAGTATTTTTATACTGTGAACTTCCTATTGGCATTTTACACTCAAAATACTGTGATACTTACTGTAGTGTTATTACTTTTATGAAAAGAAAGTCTCTAACATCTCCAGGCCTGCAGATAGCTTTAATTGTCTTAAAGAAATTTAATCAGTTGAAATAATTACAGTTGAATGTACAAAAAGCATATTAGAGCAGGTCCCTGTCTTGCAAGGCATACATTCTTGGAAGAGGACAGACATTTAGCTGAAGTGACACTTGCTGTTAGACAGTAGTGGGTTTCTCTGGGAGAAACTAAAATACTATTTGGTCATGATATGTTTATATACAGTAATAAAATACGTTTGTAAAAATCAAAGTACTTTATTGCTTTTAAAAGTTGCAGGAGGACCTGGACAGGCTGGGTCAATGGGCCATGGCCAATGGCATGAAATTCAACAAGACCAAGTGCAGGGTCCTGCACTTTGGCCACAATAACCCCAGGCAGAGCTACAGGCTGGGGAAGAGTGGCTGAAGAGCAGCCCTGCAGAGAGGGACCTGGGAGTACTGGTTGACAACCGGTTGGACATGAGCCAGCAGAGTGTCCAGGTGGCCTGGAAAGCCAATGGCATCCTGGCTTGTATCAGGAAAGGACTAGAGGGAAAGTTACAGGGATAGGCTGAGGAAGCTGAGGTTGTTTATCCTGGAGGACACTCAGGTGGGACCTTGTCACTCTCTACAGCTACCTGAAGGGAGGTTGTAGTCAGGTGGGGGCTGGGCTTTTTCCAGGCAACTAGCAACAAGAAAAGAGAGCCTGGCATGAAGCTGCTCCAGGGAAGGTTTAGACTGGATATTGGGAAGCTCTTCCTCATGGAAATGGTGATCAGACATTGGAATGGACTGCCCAGGGTAGTGGTGGAGTCACCACCCCTGGATGGGTTTAAGGAAAGGCTGGATGTGCCACTTAGTGCCATGGTCTAGCTGATGTGGTGGTGTTAGGTCAAAGGCTGGACTGGATGATCTCAGAGGTATTCCCCAGCCACAATAATTCTGTCATTCTGTGAATACTAGGCCTTTATATCTGCATTTTAAAATTAAAATGGAGACTATTATTTATACAGCATAAGATATGTAAAAATTCAGAACCCACAAATCCTCTAATCATAACTTTTCAGCTAGTGGAATACAACAGAAAAAGACAATTTAACTGAGCTATCACTTTGCCTTTGAATTGAAGAATTTTTATTGTATTACATGGTAAGGGGACACCCTCTACCCTCAAAGAATAATAAATCTTCTAGGCCCATTATACCCATCCAGTTCAATGGCATTTTCTTTAATTTAATGCCTATTACCATTTAACTGCTTTTAGAGTTGTCAACCAAATTAACACACTGCCCTGAACTACTAGCTTGGGATTTATGTAGGTTAGATCCCTCAAATGTCAAGTAATTTTTGTTTTCTAGTTCAAACACAGGTTTTACAAAACCTTTTGGCGTACAACTTGTCTCATCTGTCTCATACTCTTGTGGTTTTATTTTCCTTAGCGAGAAAGGAACAAACCTATAGTTTTGTTATAAATGTATGTGGAATGTGTAGTGTGTGGGGTAGTAAAGGAAGTATGAAGCAAATGTTTGCTGTAGCTGCTAGGAAACAGAACAGCCATGATGGACTTAATTTTTTGTTTTGTTCAAATAATTTAGGCAACATTTATAGTTTTATCCATGGATAAGAACTTTTGTCAGATACTAAGTTAACTTAGATCATGAACCCATTTTTTTCTTGGATAATTATTAGATTAAGAGTAATTGCAGCAGAGGCAAAAAAAGAGATGCATGGTTTCAAATGCTTTTCTGACCCTGCTATCACCTTTTCTGTCATATAAAACAGAAATTGAAAAACCATGTGTCTCACTCTTCATAAAAGTGCTCTTTAAATTTAGTGTCTGAATAAAGTTTTGTGTCATAACATCTTAGAGTTAATCAAACTCCTCCATGGGAGTGTGTCTTCAGACTTAGTTTGAGCTGAGCCTTTATATTCCATTTTCTTCTAAATACTACATAATATTAGAATTACCTTGAGGGAAATTTACAGCTGACCAGTTCAAATTAACTTAAAGGGTTGATGACTGAACATTGTGGGCACCATGAAACACTGCAAAATGCAGCTGTTTTGGGTCTCAAAACTTGACTGGAAGACTTAAATGAAAGAATAACAGTTCTTTGTCTGCAGATGTCAAGTGGAAAAGTGCCAGCATGAACTACTCACAGCTAATTTGGTCATCAGCTGCTACTGCTGCAGCAGCAACAGCAGCAAAACATTCATAAATGGTAGTCTAGGCACTTTGCACACTAATGGTGATGAACAAAAGAGATCCAAAGCCATCCTTGAGCAAACAAAGACCCAAGGAAGATGACCAACAGTTTGTTTAGGAGGCTTGAACTGTTTCAGAGGCTTGGGAGTCCTGCTTCTAGTACAAAGTATATCTTAACATTCCATTAAGTTTTATAATAATAATTTCTCCTTTTTTTTTTTTTTTTTTTTAATTGCAGTTAAATAATTTTACAACCATCCATCTTAGAGGTATTTATTTCCAATAATTTTTAAACAAGATTATTAGAAACCAGCAAAAATCAAGCAAGAGTCAAGAGCGTCTTCTCCTTCAACCTTTTAACATCTTCTCATATTAAGTATTTAAAACTTCTAGACCGAGATGGTCTTTCATGGTACTTGTATGTATCTGCAAGCAACATATTTTCTAGGAAAATATTAAGTATAGAGTTATCTGACAGAATTATAAAGATCCTGTGTTTTAACTAAAGGGTGATAAAACAACAGTGTGGAATAACGTGTTTCTGTGATTCTGCTCTGACTGGGATTTGCTTAGTGCAGGCTGCAAAGACAGAGATGAAAGCAGCTTCAGCATGCTTCGTTCTGCCTCTTGCAGATGCTGCAGCACCATTAGACAAGTGAAGTAATTCCTTCTACTGTGTTGTGTCCTGGTGATGAGGAGAAAATGCAGCAGAGTTTTCAAGGTAATTTCGCCGCACAAGTAAAACTGTTTCTGGAGGACCTTTACAGAACAATATGGAGATGTCCAAACTTACATTTTAGACTTGCCCCTCTCAGCCTCTTTCTTTGAGGCAGGACTAAACTCCATGCAATGATCACTCTGCAACAGAGGAGGTTTGTTTGAAGCTCTGTCTTCCAGGAGTCAGTATCTTTGATCTGAGATGTGTTGTGAAAGTTGATGACTAGAGTTGTTTATGCAGGATTCCCAGTGGCTGCCTGGAACACCAACTCTGGCCAAGCATAATTATTTTTGGTACACTAGTGTAGTTGCATTGTCAATAAACTGCTGAGATAGTTCTCTATTTTTTTCCCCAGATATTTTTAACAGAAAATGCAGATGGGGTTCAAATAAAGGCTTATAAATTACTTAGATTTTAAAAATTTTCTTTGTTAAAAAATGTCTGCTGCTTTTGGACTTCATATTGACATTTTAGTGGGTTCATCTCAGCTTACTTAAAAACAAAAAAGGATTAGTGTGAAGCTTAGTGCTGGGTCTTTCAGATGAGACCTTTACAAAGGATCACTGCTGCTCTGTCCATCAACAGAAGTTCTGATCACACTCTGTAACAGCAATGTGTTTGTGGCCCGAGTAAAATGTATAGTTTCTGGATGGAAAAATTGGCCATGGCAGGGTCCCCCTCTGCAAAGTATTCGGAGTTCTATACTATATGCATATCCTGTTTTTTAAGCTGAGCATCATGTCAACTCAACTGGAGTAAAATGTTTTGAAAGTGGCTGAGGGAAAACTCAGTTTTCTGCTTTAATAAAGGTATGATTCACATACTTTCCTCCAGTATAAATTTCAGTTTGCACATTATTGCATGAAGTGTCACCTACATGCCACAGATAATTGCAAAGCTTAAACCAAAACCAAAACTGAAAAGCATCTCCTATGACTCTCTTTTCCCTTGGCATCTTGTCAGGTATGATATACTATTTTAATACAGAAAGGGTTATGGTGTTTTGCTTCTGGACACTTCAGTGATGTCCTCAGGGCTACTGCCAAGTTTTTATCTCCTTTTATTTCTACTTTGTATTCTTGTTAATGTGTACTTATACAAATGTTGATGGATACTTCTGCTCCGTTTATTTAATATCATTGGATAAACACACAGTTTTCTGTGAGTATTAATTTTATAAAGTTTCCTCACTTGCTTTGTGCATCCTGTAATGACTTTGTAGTTAGGGTTGGTTTTTTTTTTCCTGTAATGGAGGAAACTGTTCCTACTGTTTACATTTAGAAAACAAATAACCATTTAATGCTGTTTCTGCAGCCTTTTTATGAACATTTGGAAAGGCTGGTATTTTGGAAATCAGAGTTTCGATGGCTGGGGAGAACTAGTATTTCTAAGATCAGTCAGAGTTTTGATGCAAATCTCATGTTGACCCTAGAGAAATTTCTAAGTGTTGTAAAGGAATGCAGGATTATTGTCAACGTCTCTTCGCTTCTCTGCATTGTTTGCCTGGCAGTACAGCAGTCATGCAATAGATGAAGGTGGGATGTTTGCCATATCAATCTGTCTATAAAGAAGTACTGTGACAAATGGAGAACCCAAGTAAATTTATAATCTTAATTATGATCCACAAACTATTCAATACTGGGAAGCAAAATTACTATCAGTGATCATGATTAAAGATGGTATCACTCCACCTTACTCTGTAAGCCTTGCAAATACTTCAGCTTCCAACTTCCTTTAAGTCAGAGAGAGAAACACATGGGGAAATATCTTGATATTTAGCAAAATGCCTGCTTGGAATTAACTGACCTTTCCTGTAAATCAGAAGCAAAGTTGCCAGCTGGGCACTTTCTCATATGCAGGCAGCAAGAAAATGAGTTGAAGAGCTCTCTGAAGCAAAACATTACGCATACGTTCCTCTGCCCCTGCCCCCCTACCCCCCCATTCTACATCTTGTACTATAATCATGCAAGGGCTATTACTGAGGGTAAATCAGAAAAGGTGTCTCTTCATCCTTTCACAGCAACCATGACAGTTATGCAGAAGTTCATATTAATGACTCTTAATTTTCAAAGGAAACTGCTCCTTGGCTCGCTTGAAGGAGAAAGCATGAACTGAAATACCATACTAAATACTACTGTTTCATGTTTTTACCTACATTGCTAGCCTAGCAAAAATTAATGACAATAATTTTATCTGTTTATATAAATAAGCTATATACAGGTAAATCTGATTAAAAACACCTCTTATGCAAGTTGATCTGACTCAGGACTGTTCAACAGCTGACCTGGATAGCTGTGGTATATAACAAAAAATCTTCTTTTATATGTCAGAACAAACCCATTATATTTGCAAGGATTGTTCCTGTGCAAAACAGAGATAAGTGACAACAGAATAAATTACAAGTTACTGGAATAATGCTTTTTGTATGAGACTAACCACATCTAGACTCAAGGCAAGGGCTTGAGTCCCTAAGGGCTGTCACACTGCCACATGTGAAAACTCCACATTTAACTGAGAGAGAAACTTCATCTTTCTGCTGCACAACATTAGACTTCTATGGAACTATACCTATGAGGAGCTCTGCATGATACAATTTTAGAGAATATCTTCACAAGTAGTGCCCATACGCAGAAGAGATTTATTTTTTCTGCATGGTAAGCAAGGTCTGAGTGCCTAGTTCTATGTAAAAAACAAAGTGAAAATTAACAGAGAAAATGTGCTATATTTTTCACTAACTATGTTCTTTTAGGAAACAGCAGTTCTTGTTCTAATCTCAGTGGAGTTACTCATGTTCTGCAGAGTGTATGTTCAGACTCAGGCAACAGCTTCCTTCTGGGCTGCACTTCAAAGAAATGATAAAATATGCATTCTCCTCCACAGATAATGACTGCAGGAAATGCTCCTTCTTGAGCTTTGTAAGGCAAAGGATACTGTTCAATAAGCCAGTGACTGAAGGCCAGCATGATGCAGTTTTATCTTTATATCAATCAACTTTTATTTGAATATTCATGTAGTAGTTATATTTTCTCATCATCTTTGCCTTTCTTCTTGGAAGATTTTAAGTGTCCATGAACACACGGCCATCCCGGACTCCTCCCCACAGCGTTGCTGCTGTCCTTTGCTGTGCCTTGTGCAGGAAGGCAGATTCCAATCCTGGTTCTTCTGGAGCCAGGCCATTTCTTGCTGCCAGTATGTCTGTTGTTTTCCTCCAGCTTTCCATGGCATGGTCTCAGGAGAGTCACAATTCCCCACATCCTCAGTGTATCTTTGATGTACAATCTGGGTGGGTACAGCATGATGGACAGCAGAATGCCTCATGTCCCCCCAGAATCTGAGTGTATCTTGGTCCTTTCCTGTTGCTGGCTGGGAATGTGGATCACTTGGTCTGAGTCACATTGTTGGCTGAATTACTTGAACTGGGTTACTTGATACAGTGGTTACCATACATTTTGCAAATGTCTCACCAAGTCCAATATACATGTAGTGGGTTAAAAATCTGTCTCGTGACAACAGCTTTTTCTGATTTGGTTCTTAGAGCTGGCTTCATCCTCACCTCCAACAGTAGACATAATGAATTTACCTACATGATTTGACTTTTTCTGGACTTTGGCATACTCCCCTGTGATAGGAGAGGTGCAGAAGTAGGTAGGTGGTGGAGGTGGACCAGTCTCAAAGTATCTTTTAGCCCATTACATGTTTTTCTACAAGGAACTTCTCTGCAAGAGCTTGTGCTTCGCTATGCATGTGAATTACAAGATCAGTATAAGTCTGAGCTTTTCCTGATCAAATTTGTCATAAAGTATGATTCTCTGGTGTTTATCATAATTGTCTGGGGTAATGAACTAGTGTGTATATTTAGTCATCAAGCAAATATGGTTAGAATACCATAATTAATAGCTTAAGAATTTGTTTGCCCCCTTTAGCTGAATAATCTATTGAATTTAATTTATTTTGGACAAATTGAGAGCAATGGACAGTCTACTAGCTGAGTAGACCTCTTCAAGTCTGCTTCTCACCTATTGTCTCTCATCCTAATGATTGTAATGACAGCTCCATATGAAGTTAATATTATCTTGCTTCACCCTTCTTATTGTTCTGGAAATGACTCAAGAGTAATTATATCAGTGTTAGTTATTCTGACCGAGAGCATTGAGCAGAGTGATTTTATGGTATTAAACAATTAGGAAGACTCATTTTCTGATATAATAAATAAGCATGGTTATCCAAGTTATAAAAGCAGGGCATACCAAGGAGCTGGATAAAGCAACTTAGGGTGTGCTGAGACCAGACCTAGAAAATGAAAAATAAATCTTCCTAAAAATTGGATGAGGGGCAAAAGCCTCTTAATACAAGATTTTGTAAGATACTGGTAGAAAATGTAGAGCATATGTTCTCATAGTATAATGGATGAATATAGCAAGGTGTGAACTGATTTGACATTTTTTTTCAGCTCAGTGACCTGATACTACTCATGGCTGCACTGTGAGTTCATAATAAAGATTCTCTGTTAAAAAAAATAAAATAAAAAAAATGATTTATTATCTCTTATTTTTGTGAAGATATTCCTAAAAGTATTGATTGGATATCCAATCTGAAATTTGATCAAGACTGTGAGCAGTCTGACATATTTTCTAGGAAAGAAATGTGAGACTATCTGCTTGCTGCATCTCCAATGCTCTATTCTGCTCTGCCAGCCCTGAGGGCTGCCCTTAGCAGTATGCTAGTTGAATACACACCCCTGTTTCACCTCTTCTGGTCTTTCTGTGTATGTAATTGGAAAGTGCAGGAGAGGAAGCAAGAAACTTCTGGGAACTTTGTGCAAGAAAATAAAAGAATATGCATGTGACTTTTGCTTTTACATAGCTGAGTGCTGTTCCTTCTGGTTCATAGTACTAAGTAACTCAAATGAAGATTATAAGCCACAGTAAATGTTCTTTAGTGTATGCAATTTCAATTTATTACAAAATTACATTTTAGATACTTAGTCTGTGGAGGAATTTCTGCGGTGTTCTTCCCCATATATGCTTTTCTAGATAAATATGGTGAAATAATATTGTTCCAGATTTGCAGCATGTAAAATAATAAAGCAGTAAGACAGGATGATGGTGTATTAATGGACTGTAAATTCATACTTGAGGTACACTGTATATATAAGGCTGAAGGCCAAGAGCCCTTAATGACCTGAAATGACTATTAATGATCCATTAGGATGTAAGTAGGTATATGTAACTTCTATATTAATAACAATAAAGATGATCACCATAATATTTGGGAAAAGAAAAATATGTTGCGGTAACGAAGGCCAAACTATTAATTAAAACACAGTAAGAAAGTAATACCTCTGGAATGCTTTTGAATGTTTTCTAAATGTGCTTGCTATTTGTGCAAGGCATAACGTGGGTGTCACTTGACCAGCCATTATTCTTTTGTCTTCTGTGAAGATTTATTCAACAGGGTCTTGTCTGTATTGTCTTCCTCCACAGGAAGTGCTTGAAAATACAGCAAAGTGCTCTTGTTTACCATGTCCTCAGAGTTATAATGAGTTAAAAAACGTCATCCGAATTTAATGGGCTACTAAAAGACACTCATGCCAATTTAGTATGGTTTAATGTTCAGAAGGTGAATATATCAGTATTGTAGATGGGATACTTGGCTGTTAATAAGAATATTGTGTGAACAGATAGAAATTTATGCTTACTATGGTTAATTCCACTGAACCACAGAAGAGATTAGACACAAATAATTATTGCTATGATAGTTGTTTCCCTTTTTTTTTAGGTAGAAAAAAATCAAACCTAAAAACATGGAATTGAAACCATGGTTTTTAACATTTTTTCTGAATGAAAATGCATCTGTCATTCTAGAAGTAGAATGAAAAATGAAATGCAATCTTGTAGACCTGAAATCTATTTGAAATATCACAAGTGTCTAAAAAAATAATTGCCAAGAATTATAGAAGAGTAAGGTGAAATCAGAACAGAAATGTAAGAGATGTCTATAAAATACGTAACTCAAATATCAGTTAGGGACTTCCTTTATCCTGCATTTTCTCAGTGTCTTGTACAAGGGGAATGATCTAATTATCAGTACACTGGTGAAAAAAAAATAAATGGAAGGGCATACCATTGAAAACACCCTATAGAAATTAAGGAGAGAAGTTGGAAGAAAGAAGAAGGTCTCTGAATCTGCTTGGAGTAGATCAAAGAGAAACAATACAGTTAGAGGTACATTAATATTATTGAAAAAGTAAGAAGTCAAGCAAACAATTGCCCAAACTTGAACTGAATCTCAACCTTAAAATTATTTCCACTCAGCCCTGAATTTATTTTCATATCTGTGTTTTGTTGGTTTTATGGTTCAGACCTGAAGAAGAATGGCCAAAACAGAATATAAAAAAGTGCTCTTGAGTGTCTGTCGTTTATAGTTTGAGTACAAGCAAAAAGAATGCATATCTTAGGAGAAAACACTGTGTGTGTTTTGTTTTGGTTTTGTTTGGTTTTGTTTTGGTTTGTTTCATTTTTTTCAGGATGTTCTGCCTAATTTGTAGGCTCAGAGAGTCTGAATGGTTTGGATAATGTAAATTTTGTGTCTTTCCCTGACCAAATGTTAATGCCTTTTTAACTCTGTTGCTGAGAGAAACAGAAGACAAAGATAAGCAGAGTAATCAATAGCAATTGAATTGCTTTTCAGTTAAGAGCATGGAAAAATGTAAAGCAAAAAACAAAGACACTCTCTGGAAATCATGTGTCAAGTACAGTTTTATTTTCCCTTTTGTTTTTTTCTTCTATGCCTACTAATAATGTAAGGGACTGGAGAAAACAGACCCAGACTCTTCTAGGAGGCATGTAATGGTATGAAAAGAAGCTACAGACACAGGTTGGAGCACAGGAAATTCTGACTCTCCATAAGAAAAAACAAAGTAAAAATGGAAAATTCTTGGAGTAAATTGCCTAGAGAGGTTATGGAGTTTTCACCCTGGAGACACTCAAAACCCATATGGATGTGATCTATGTTAGCCCCTGCTTTGAGCAGGGGGTTGGACTAGAAACCTCCAGAAGTCTCTAGACCTTAAATTACTCTATTGTTGTATGGTTTTAATAATTATTTCCAAAGTTGTTTTAATTGTGAAATGGTTCTGAATGAAAACACACATATGGATATGACAACTATAGATAAGAAATATTAATATTCAAAACAGAATTATATGTTGAGTCTGGTTTATCATGATGGTGTGTGAAATTAACACTCCAGTGTGGACTAACTAGAGCAATTAGTCCATGAAAATAAATTATTTTTCTGACATGAATGCTGAAATAAAAAAATATGATGTGATTTGATTAATGTTGATAAGTGCTTAACTCATATCTTAATTGAAATAGGATTATAAATCCATACGCTTATCTCAGTTTCAAAAAGGTAGCATTTGAGGTGTTTACATTTCAGCGATGGAAGAAACCTCTCAATTGCTTAATGTTGCTCAGCAACATTATACTTTAATTTAAGATGAAAATAATAAATAATTGTTCAATTAGGAGTCCTTTCATCAATGTGTGTGCTAGAGTAGAGA
>NW_009954101.1:1372044-1458957 GCF_000747805.2 Chaetura pelagica | reverse complement strand
GAAAGAGAACAAATCTGTAAAACTTTCTAGGTCAGTAGAGGCTAGTGCTTCTAGCCATCTAGGCTAACGGATCTAGAATGGGATGCATGGGGAGGAGGGGAGCTCAGTCTACAACTAATGAAAAGCCTAAAAAGTTCATAATTTGAAACAAATGACTTTGTTTAGATTAATTGAATGTGATTTAGCCAGGAAAGTTATGAACCAGAATAACATTATGCTCAAATTTTTAAAAATACATTATCCTTTCCTGTGTCCTCAGCTGTGCAGATTTGCATTGTTTTCACTGACTATTAAAATGTTTTTGCAAGTTCCATTGCAACACTGATGGAAGTACCATAAAAGGCAGAAACACATAGCTGAAGGTGACTAAATCTCAGCTTTGTGGCTAAACAAACTTTTGCTCCAGAGACTGAAGCCCCACCCTCTGACCCTTGCTCCTTGTGGAGGTGCACAGTGCTTTACTTCGGGTATAACAAACTTCATTGACAGGTATATTTCTGCACAAGTAGTAATTTTGTTGCTGATACGAAACGCAAAAGAACGTTTTCTTCATTGGCCTGGGCAGCCTCTTGTCCATTTACTTCTTTAACTTAGGAGGAATAATGTAATTATATGTTGTGATAGGTAAATAGTTGTTTTTGCTTTGCCTTTATACTACCTTTCTAAAAACGCTTTGTGCAGGCCTGACCTGGATATCTTGCAGCAGTTGTGTAGGCACAGCATTTTGTTTATCTTACATTCTTTCTCATTCATATTGAGCACTAAGTATTTAAAAGACAACTGTATTGTCAGGTTTTTATTTGGGAATTGGAACAATTTATTTTTGTATATGTTACTGTGATTTTCTTTACATACTCCTCAGGAAAAATATGTCTGCAAGATATATTACATAAGACAGTAGCTCATGTAGTACAAAGGAATGCCTGGCATAAACAGTATGTGTCTGTTTTGGCCATTTTTTAAAGGTTCAAATAGTATCAGCCAAAGCAGAAAAATACGATGTGCACAGTGCATTTCTGCCAACTGAATCTCTGTGCACAATATACTTGAATGACTCTTGAAACAGCTGAATATTATGTGTCTGATGAGATACAGCAGACGGTGATGTCGTAGCCCTCTCCAATCTCATCTGATAACTGGCTAGGTTATTTATTTATTTTTTTTTCTTATTTGACATTATCATTTAGGAAATCCCTTTTTATCTATGACATGTTTTTCAGCTAGTATACTCCTGCTAAGGATCTAGTGCATGTACCTTTCTAATATTAAGATAACAAGAAGAATGTTGCTGTAATCTTGGTCTAAGTTATGGCTTTTAAGCTGTCTGTGCACTGAAAAGTAGGTGAAATGTTTTGACAGAGAAAAATATGTGTTGTCAGCTTTGTTTTATCCGTGGCTGAGAAAGGAAATTGAAACTATACTTCAGCAGGGTTCAGACACTGATGGCTAAAATGATCTTCTGTTAAAACAAATTAGAGGAGAACTGTTCTCCTTTATGCCTCATTCTTTTTTCCAGCGATATGCACCACTTAATGAATTGCTTGTGTGTTGGAAAAAACTCTTTAAAAGAATGTAAATATTGACCACAAAATAAGCGTCATTTTCATCATAAAATGGAGAAAAATGTATGCGTGATACAGAGTGAATAGTTTTTCTAACTGAGTGTTGGCATTGATAATTTAAATGTGCATAAGGTATAGTCTTTTTATATGTTCTAATTAATTTCAGTGTTTTGTGAAAAGTGTCAGTGACAGAAAGACAATCACAGTTAGAGGCAATCTTAAGGGGAAGAAGGTGCTCGTGGCCTCAGTTCCTTGGGTCTTGACAGAGTGGGCTAATGCATGGCTTGTTTTTACCAAACTTGTTCTTCCTGTACTTATCTGCCTTCTGACTTATTACTGTCCAGAGTTCCTTCCATCTGTCAACACCTGCTGTCATTTTTCCTATTACCTATTACCTGCAAATTCTGTTTAGCTTAGAGGTAGATTAAGAGATTGTAAGAAAATTATCTGAAAAGAAAGTGGTTATGATCTAGTTGTGAAGTCACTTTCTGAAACTTCTGCTGATAATTTCCTCACGTGACCCTCGTTCAAACGTGGTACAGAACAATTTTCAGGGCTAAAGTTTTATGCTTGAAAATTTGTATTTTGAAAGATACAAGATCACATATGATGCAAGCCCAGGTCCTTCAATCTCTTCGTAGCTGCTGACCATTTTGCTAGTCTCCTGCTGGACCCTTTCCAGTTTCTTAACATATTTCTGAAACAGGGTCAATGGGTCCCAAAATGGACACAGTATTTTGGATGCTACCTCACCTGTACTGAGGACAGGAAGGCAACTTCCCTCTGTCTTCTGGCCATGGTGTCATGTAAAAGAAGAGTCAGTATTTAATCTAGAAAACAAAGGCAGCAATGAGTCACAGAAGTATGATTGGAGCCATGAAGTACCTGTTTTTGAGTTCAGATACTTAAGTGACAGAAATATTTTCAAACATTAAATAATCACATAATTGCTCTGGTTGGGAAATACCCCGAACATCACTGAATCCAACCACCAACTCAACTCAGCTGAGCTCAGTGCTAAACTATGGTCCTAAGCCCCATATCTAGACAGTTTTTAAACACTTCCAGAAATGGTGGTTCAACCACTCCCCTGGACAGCCTGCTCCAGTGTTTAATAACCCTTCCAGTGAAAAAGTTTCTCTTAACATCCAATTTAAATGCTTCTTGCTGCAACTTGAGACCCTTTCTTCTTGTCCTATCACTTGTTACCAGGGAGAAGGGATCACCTCCCCCCCGCCCCCCCCAACCCCGCCTTCACTACAACCTCCTTTCAGGTATTTGTAGAGAGATACAAGGATTCCTCTCAGTCTCTTTTTCTCCAGACCAAACAATCCCAGTTCCCTCAGCTGTTCTTCATAAAACTTGTTCTGCAGACCCTTCACCAGCTTCATTGCCCTTCTCTGGACATAGTCCAGTGCCATGATGCCTTTTTTACAGTGAAGGGACCAAAACTAAACACAGTATTTGAGGTGCAGCCTCACCACTGCTGAGTAACAGGGGGACAATCGCTTCCTTAGAACAGATGCAAATTTAAATTCAAATTTGATACCTAAAACCAGATGCCTCTTACACCTAAATTGTTTGCATATATTATTAGATCTATCACCCAGAGGCTGTTTTCCAAAATTTCTAATTATTTCACATGGGTAAGTTATGGGGTTGTGTACATTTTCTTTATTTTTTCCCTTGTTAGTAGTGAAAAAATATAAATACAAATGGGAAATGTCTCTGAATATTTAGTGTGTGTTTGAATCTAATATATGAATATTAATTTGTTTTTCTCTGTGACTGAACTAGAATACACACAGAATTTGCACTGTAGTTTCTCATCCTTAAGGGCCTGATATACATTTCAGGTAATCTCTATACATCTTATCATCCTTGCTCATAATTGATTTGCTGTTGCTGAATTTTATCAGAAAAGCACTAGCTTTTCAATAGGAGTGCAAGTAAATAATGAATTTCCCCTCAAAGGTTCACCGTAGTTGCTACATTTCAGAAGGCTGTACAAAGTCAATACTCCAACCCCCTCTCCCAGATACTGTGAACCTCAGTATCCCAGAGTTAAGAACACTAATTAAGGGAATTTCAGGCTTTCTATCAGTCAGTGACCTTTTTTCTTCTGATGCCAGCACAGCATCTAGGACACTGTTGAGGTTCAATTTATATTTTCAGTTTCTTTCACACTTTTATTTTTTCACAGTTGCATATGTGTATTGATAATGATGCAATTCACATAATCATTATACCTTTGGGAAAAAAAAAGAAAAGCAAACAAACAACCCTTTTGCTTTGATCAGTATTTTTGTTCCTTCCAAAAGTCATTTGTAGCTTTCTTTTTCCTGAAAAGATGAAAATCTTTATTTCTTGTTTTTCCCAGAATTCTGAGGTCAAACTAAAATAAGATAATTATTCACATTAATATATATATTTTTTTTTCAAATGTAAGCAAACTGACAGCCAGGGAAGCCCTGTCATTCAAGAAGCAGAGAAATCATATTGCAGATTCTCTGCCTGTTTGTGGTCATACTCTAAGTAATATAATGCTGAAGTAAAAATGCTCTTTCATGTCAAAAATACAGCCAGAGATTCTTATTTGTGGTTGTAAGAATATCGAAAGTACACTTAAGCAAACTGCAGTGAAGCTGTTACTCTTTTTTCATGAACCTTGATTGTGACATAATGGTTTATTTTGTTATCAAATGCATCTATTGTTTTAAATTATGTATTAGTATGTATTTTCAATCTAAAGTATTCTAGATTATTCGAGATTAATTGACCTTACATGCTGGAAATGTTTGATATTTTAATGAAATTGTTGAAGTCTTTCAGAACTTCCAGTGCTTCATTATTGGCTGCTAGCTATATATAGTCATTACTTATCCAAGTCTCAATATTGCATTATTGATTAGTTATTCCATTAAGAGTAAAATTTTGTGAGGCATAGGAACACTGAGTTTCATATGCAATGTTAGGAACTTTCATAACATAAAAATTGTACAACTGTGTTAACAATGAGAATGTAATACAATTTAAATGGTTTATGGTGTTTTAGTTTAGGGCATTTTTTTTAATATTTATTAGCTTTATTACATATTAGTATTGTGATCAATGTGACAAAAAGTTTAAAGATAGGAAAACAGAAAATATAATAATCTAGTGTATAAACAAAATATAGCAAACGTATTTTGAAAGGTGGGACAAGTTCTAGGACAAAACTGGTATAAATAGCTGTTGCTCAATGCAATGTCTAGGTGATTTTCTTTTTCAAAGAGATACTACTAGAAAGCTCTTCACTGTAGTATGAGGGTCCAGCTCTCATACTCTCTCATCCAGCTCTCAGTCCCTAACAGAGACTTTGGGGGAAGTGTTTTGGTGTTTTTTTAAAGCATTGCTGCAAGGATTACTTACTCTTGTCATATGATTGTATATTCTTTACTCTTGGCTGCTTAACATTTGAGAAAATGTTAATAGAAAATGCAAATCTTATACAAAAAAACGAAGCCAAATTTAAGTAGTTTTGTTATGGATATGCAGACAGAACAATCTTCCCAGAAATAAGGTCATTTTGCTGATGTCTCCAGCAGAGGCTGATTATACACTTTATAAGATTCAGTAATTTTAAAAACCATGGAAAAGTATGAAGTCTAGTTACCATGTTTCTTAACTGATACGAAGAGAAGACTGAGTATGAAACTGATAAACAGCTAGGTAACAGACTAATTATTAGATTTGGTGTAGTCCATCAGATGCTAATACATGTTTACATGAGACACTACTAATATATGTAGGTAAAGGTAAGCAGACTGAGAGGTGGAGAAACACGATTATATTGCAATTATATTGCAATTGTAATTATATTGCAGGAGTTAAATACACTGTACTGTTATAACACATAGACAACCACAGTGAGGGTAAAGTAATTAATAACCAGTGTGTGACAGATGTGTGATAAGAGTTGATAACCAGGGGGAAATGCAAGATATGACTTACAAAGGGCAGACCAAATGCATATCTGAAAAACCGAAGCAGTAGGAAGGTTTAAAGTGGAGATTACAATACGGCTTGGGATGCAGGAGTCAAGTGGTTGACACTGTTAACTGCCTCGCTTGTTGTGCTGCTCTACTGCTGGGCTCATACACCCAGAGGGAGGATGTCACTTCCCCCTGGTTGTGGCGCTTCCTTCCCTCATCCAGAATCACAGAATCACAGAATATTAGGGGTTGTAAAGGACCTCCAAAGATCATTAAGACCAACCCCCCTGCCAGAGCAGGACAAAAAAATCCAAACCAAACCAAACCAAAAAAACCCCACAAACAAACTAGGACAGATCACTCACACAGGCATCCAGACAGGTCTTTAAAGTCTCCAGAGGAGACTACACAACTTCTCAGCCTTTCCTCTTAAGGCAAGTGATCCAGTCCCTTAATCATCCTTGTAACCCTCCCTTGGACTCTCAACTCTCATCCTTTGAAAGAAGAAACAATGCAGCAAACAGACCACTGAATGCCTGTAAGAAATATCTTTACTGTGGTGTTCGCCTTACTTTTCTCCAACTCCGTATAAGTGTGTATGTACAGTGTTAGTTCTGTCCAGCTTTTTCAGATGGAGCTAATTTTTAGCATTATATTTTCTGCTATGGGAATTGACATTGGGCAAGTATGTTTTTGCAAGGATGCTATCTGAAGAATGATTACAGGGGTAGTTTTATGGCTGTCTATTAAGTGTCAACTCTGTATACCTAAAGATTTGATCAAGCAAATGGGAAACATTCTGGAAGATTCACTCTTTTTTCCAAATCAGCGTTCTGGTGTGACCTGCTTTCTATACATACTGGAGTACAACATAAGTGAGACCTACTCTGTACTAATGGCATTAATCAGAATAATTTCCCTGGGATACTGATATATTATCATTCTTATCACCTATCATTGTTTGATGCTAGCTTTCTTACAATACAAGAAAAAATACTCTTAATTAATCTTTGTCCCTTTGATATTTATATTAAATACTGGTAGACAATAATTTTCCACTGAAAAAATATAAGCTTATTCTACTGTAATAGGCATGCTAATATGTTTTTGCATTTTACAACAAGAAAGTTTATTACTATGGTGACATTAATGCATGTACAGTAATGTTCTCCAAACCAGTTGTTACTAACAGATAAAGGCTGATTTAGTAATTGCTAATGTAAAGCAGGGCTGTTAGTGCACTAAAACTGTTAGCTGTGGGAGGGATGGTCAGAAAAAAAATAATCCTATTACTAAAGGAGCGCATCACACTGCTTAGATTTAATATGAGAAGCACTATGCAAAGTACCCTCTTCATGGGTATCTTAGATACCTAAGAGCTAAGGGTCTGTCAACATACCTCTTAAGGAGCCAGCTTTCAATGTCAATTGGTGGAACATTTCTTTCCAAAGAAATGTTTCAGTCAGAAGCAGTGGTCATAGACAGTGTTGAGGCCTTAAGCCTGGTTAGCTGCACAGCTCAGAGACAACAGTTGTGAAGCACACAGAGGAATATATGTATATGTAGGCTCCTTTTCTTTGAGATGACACACGACAACAATGATGGTAATCAAGGCCCAGCTCTTTTACATGAAGGCACTGCCCATGGTGTGCCAGGCAGGATGTGCAGTTCACACAGAGCATTGGGAATGTACTACAGCCAGGCTCTTTTCCTCCTATTTTCTTCTAAGTCACAGTGCCAAAAAAAAGAAGCACCAAATGGTCCTGTCACAGGAAGTACAAGTTTTTATTTTATTTTAAATGGTGACTGTATTCTGAAGCATTTGAGGACCCTTCTAAGTTTATCATTAACATATTACCAAAATACTGTGATTTTTTTGCCAAATATCTTTACCTCAGGAGCTCAAGAGGAAGTGAACTTCACAAGTCACTCGCTGCGAGCAAAGTTTTCACTGTGATTTGTGTAATTTCCTGAAAGCAGCTTCTGAAATGTTATCATTAAAAGCGACTTAAAAACAAGCTGTGATAACATAAATCGTGTAGTAAATTTGCTCCACACTCAACCCACAAGACTTGTGAAAATGCTTAACAAGGTACAGTCTAATTTGTTGCACTTCATTTGGTTCTCGTAGTGCAAGATCTACCAGTCTATCCAAAGTCATTGCACTTCAGTGCATCAAACTGTGTCCACATTAGTGCTGAGCCAAGCCAGGGAGATGGTCTGGTTTGGACCACTTTCCTCTGAGGAGAGGAAAGCCAATGGTGGTGGTGTAGCTGCCTGTGGGACTATGAACGAGGCAAGAGCACCCTACTTCCTACATATGTCTGAAGCCATCGTTGGACCAAAATGGCAGGTTCTAATTGGCATTGGACTCACTTCTCTGATGCACTGTCCATCTCTTGTTGTTGACTATCAGTGACTGCTGTTGTTTTTGCAACATGGACAAGTGAATGAGGGACAATGTGAGATCTGAACTGGACATCAAAAGCATGAGCCGCTTGCTGTGCCAGATAACCATGGCTGCCTGGTGGTGGGTGATCTCTGCATGGCTGTGATGCTTTTCTGCAGGCAGATCTGTTGAAACTGCTTCTGGAGAGTGAATTTATTCTAAGGGGTTCATAATTTCTGTTCTCTGTATCACTCATGTTGGTAAAATAAAAGCATGTCTCTAAAAGGTGCTAGCAGAGCTGAAAGGAACTAATTACAACATTAAAACGTTTGTGGAAAATTGTCTTCACTGCTCACCTGACAGTCCTTCTAACCCATCTGTGTACTGAGCACTAATCCTTCAGTCCTGCTTTGGTCATCAGGCATAGTTTTTGTCCAGGGAAGTGGTTTTCTTTCCACTTTTATTAATTTAATCTACTTTGCTGTAGTTTGTGAAGAATTTATTCCTTTTATAGGAAATGAAATTAGTTTCATCCATATTAGGTAGATGAAAGAAGCAGGGTATGGCCTGGGAGGCTCTTACTACTCATTCTACATCCAAATAATATTCAGGGATCTTGAACTGGAGCCTGAATGCTCAGAAATTCCTCCAGAGCTCTGGCATCATGCCCGAGCAATTTATGTTAATATGATTTCTGGTGTTCTTCTATCTTATTCTTTTATGTCTCTGTGTTTGACAGTGTTTCACCTTCATTATCTTTCAAGATCAGCACTAAGCTAGATATTTCCTCCCTGTTCCCTCTGTGGAAACCAAAACAAATAAATCACTTAGCTTCTTTGCTTTCTCTTTAATCTCCTCACTGTGTTATTTTTAATGATTTTGACCTTGTAAACCAAACAACTTTTATAAGGGTTTCAAGATACACTGAAGAGATTCCTCTGTATCAGCAATATCTTTACATAAATTTCTATTATTTTATTATACAGCCTTTTATTTGTCACAACTTTTAAAGTCTTTTAATGGTCTTATTAGTATTTCAGATAGGTGACTTAATATTCCATCCTTCAAGGATAGAATTCAAGCCATATGTCTGTATATGAAGTATTATCTCTGAACTTGAAATAGTATGCTTTATTATTTTTGAGTATTCATTAGATAATAAATACAAATTGATAATTACTAATTTGAAGAATTTCAGTATTTCAGCTGAACAGATATGTTTCAAACTGATTTCCGTATGTTCACTATTATCAGTTTAGTGTGGGATCTGTAAGGGACTCATTTTCATACAGTTAATTTTATCCAATGGCTTTGTTGTGTTCTTTTGTTATTTTACTTTTTAAAATAAAACAATGCTTTTGTATTTCCCTATCACAAACATTAAGTACAACTACTTGGAAATTCGAGATATTAAATATATTGAATAGTTTTGAAAATAGTTTGAATATTGAATAGTTTGAAAAATTGCAGTCTGCAGATTTTGTAAATGAAGGCCAAATAAATTTATGGCCTGTAAAATTATAGTCAAGAATTTTTCATTGGCATTTCCACAAGGTAAAATCCAGTGTTACTGAAATATGTCAATTTCTGGGAAAAGAAAAATTAAAAAAATAATGAAATTAAGTCTTCTCTTAATCTTCTGTGAAACTTTTAAATACTTATACTCCAGGAGATTTCTGTTTTTATTTTTCTTAACACTCTCTGAAGGTGATGTATATCTTGTCACAAGTCTTTCTTATCGCATCTAAGGGAGAAAGGCCATTTGTTGCAGATCTGTCTAACCCCAGTGCACCAATGGTAGCTCATGCTATTGGGACAGCAGCAATGGCACTTGGTGTTTTGTGGCTTTGGTTATCTCCGAGGGGTTTTGGGAAGAAATAAATTGCTGAGCACCTTCATGTAACGAACATGATTACATACCTTCTCCCTGTGTCTGGTGGAGCTTTCTGTATGGTTGTGGTTAAGCAACCTACCAGTGTGTTGGAGAAGAAAATAACGTGCAAACTCAATGCACAAGCTTTCATGTTTCATGCCACTGCACTTCTATTAGTGTACTGGATTGCTGCCCACTGCAAACCCCTCTGGCTTTCAAACACTTGTTTCCAGGTAGAAGTCTATGCACACTATTATGAAGGAGATGTGGTGGCACAAATCTCAGTCTAGATTTCTGATGTTATCAACACATTTTCAGTTAGCCATGCCTGCAAGCTCCGCATCCTTAAAAAACCCAACATATTAAATAATGAGTTTTCTGAAGTGGAAGTAACAGTAGAGTTTTGGGTAGTAAATTTGGGTAGTAAAATAATGAGCTGACTCATCTGTAACCAAGACTGCAGTTTATGAAACTGATTCATGTTTAATAATAAGAAATAGGAAGGGAGCAGGAGCTATCCTTTTTTAAAATAAGCTATTGGTAACCACCTACAACAAATTAATCCATACCTCCAGCTCAGTCAAATCTCTAACACACTGAACAATAGTTAAAGTAATTAGAATTCATTGTTTTATAAAATGTGGCTAGTGCTTTACAACACCAAAAATACCTGCTTTTTATTCAGTATGCATTTAATTTCTTCTGGCAAGCTGTCATTGACTGAAAAATGTTTTTTCCCCTCATATGACACAAAGTAACAGATAAATAGCATCAGTGCCAACTTAAAATGCAACTTAAGTGCCAACTTAAAATGTTAAAATAATTTCCTCTGATAGGATTACTTATCAGCCAATAATTAATTATTTTTAATTAATTCATTATTCTTGTGAGATTGTTAAAAAATTATTGTTAATGAGAAGCCAATGGTAGCCCCAAAACAATGCTGTTTTTTGTTAAAGAAAATTAGGCTCTCTACATTTGTGATCACTTGGTTGATACAAATTTTGAGCATTAATTCAGACATTGTTTCTAATGGTTATGAGTTATAGTTGTGTTTAGAAGTTATAGAGCCATTCTACAGAGGCAAGGTAAGAAAACTGTTATTTTGTATTAATTTCTCACAAGATATGGAAATGGTGGTGAACAAGATTTTCTGCTATGCCTATCTAGGTGATAAAGGAAAATTCAGTTGTGTTTTTTTTTTTTTTTTTCCTACAAAATTATTCATGTTTTCTCTTCTTCAGTGCTTTTTTTTTTAACAAAAGGCAAAATAATTTTGATATTCTAGGAAGAAGGGAAGAAGTTTGTGTCTATTATTCTCCTTTTTTTTTCTGGAAAACTGGGAAATTTTTCTTAATGTTTGCGTAGAAAACAATCACTTTGGGTTTGAATAAGATTAGCCTCAGTTAACACACAAGCACTGTACTTGTATGCAAGTAAACTCAGTGAAGCTGAATAGGCAGCCACTGAATGTAAAGGCTAAAGCACTGCATAGTGTGCTCAACGGTTATTTTTAAGTTTCTGCCTGAGTCTCACTTGGAAATAGCCATCTGTAAGAATTTAGCAGTCGGTTGGGATAGGAGCAGGTGCAGAGCTCACAGCAACCATGCTGTGAGTCAATACAAATTAAGGGTCTAAGGCAGAGACCAACAGCAAGAGGAAGCTTTGAGGGAGGACATTCAGCCCAACAAAGAGCAAAATATAAGGCAAGAGGTAGCATAACAAGGAGGTTGAAGTAAGGGAATGTCTTTAGCCACTACTGAGAAAGAAAAAGTAGTCATCTGAGGAAAAAAAATGCTGAAAAACTAGAGATGAGGTAAAGTGAAGGGTACCACTACAGCCTTCATAAATATGAACAGACGTGGTAAACAATGGAGTGATGGTTGAGACCATCCTCATTTCCATGAAATAAAAAGTTTTGCTATTTGAAAAAAGTATTGTGAATCAGAACAGTTTTAATTTTCTAACACAAGCAGAATTCTTACTGTTGACATTGATGAAAAGATAAGATCTCAGTCAAAACCTAATTTTTGAGAGATGATGGTGTACTGCACATGCGATTCACCATATTTCTTGAAACAAGTACATAAACACAGGCACATACCATGTAAAATGCAACTAAAGTTAATGGGCTATTTGTCCACCTGTTAGAAACCTTGAGAGCTTTCCTGATTTGCATGGAAGGTCTTAATACCTTCAGAGGATTTTATTTTTCTGTCTCTTGAAAAACAGAAGTGATAAAGTCCTTCCATTATTTGAGTTTCACATAAATCTTTGTCTCCTTTGTCCTTGCAAGAGAGTCCCTGCCAAGTTCAAGTGCCATTGACTGTTCAAAAGCCACGTCACTATAATATATTCAAGAACATCACTCAAAATGGAGAAGTGGATATGCCAGAAGGGAGAGATACCCTCCAGTATGACCTGAACAGGCTGGAAGAGTAGGCTAACAAGAACTATATGATGTTCAGGGGTTATGAGTGTAAGGTCTCGCATCTGGGAAAACATAACCCAAGAGTGCAGCACAGACTTGGATCCACCTGGCTGGAGATCACCTCTGTGCAAAGGAACCTGGAGGTCTTGATGGACAAAGAGCTCACTATGAGTCAACAGTGTGCTGCAGCAGCAAAGAAAGCCAATGGGTTGCTGGGATGCATTAACAAGGGCATCACCAGAAGAGATAAAGAAGTCATCATCCCACTCTACTCAGCACTTGCCAAGCCACATCTGGAATACTCTGTTTGGTTCTTGTTCCTGCTATACATGAAAGAAGAGAGACTGGAGAGGGTCCAGAGAAGAGCCACAAAGATGATTAAAGGACTGGGAAGTCAGACATGCAAGCAAACACGCAGAGAACTGGTTTGTTTAGCTGGAGAAATGAAGGCTTATAGGAGACCTTATCACCATGTTCCAGTACTTAAAGGGTGGCTACGAAGAAAATAGAGACTCCTTTTTTTACCAAGAATCACATGGAAAAGATGAGGGGTAATGGCTGCAGGTTACTTATGTTGAGATCTTGATTGGACACCAGAAGAAAATTTCAGAATAGTTGGAAATTGGAGTAATCTCCCTAGGACAGTGATGGATTCCCCAGCACTGGACAATTTCAAAAGTCCACTTGACAGGGTGCTGGACCATTTCATCTAAACAGTATTCCTACCTAGAAGGATTGGATCACATGGTCCTTGAGGTTGCTTCCAACATGGCATTCTATGATTCTATGAAAATCCTTTTTTAAAGGATTAAATTGGAAAGGAATTTCCAGTTCCTTTCAAAGAAGTGGTTTGGGACCCTTTTTCCAAGTTTTTCAAAAGTATCCTTGTTTTCTGAAGTGCCCCATTCATAACAGGATAACTAATTTACAGCTCTACTTTCTGACTATATACTGTAATGTTGACATCTGAGCTGTTCTCCCTCTGCAACTATCTGTCACTTGCTGTGAAATTAACTGACAGATGAAGCTCAGAGATCAATGTGAGTGGACTGGAGGATTACTGGTGGAAAAAGACCTGGAGACTCTTTTGATTATAATATTAGGTCTTGCATATCTGAAAATTCTAACATGTATCTGGTGAAATTAAGACAGAAACTGAAAATGCTCCAGATATAGTCTTCATGTTATTTGTTGTTGCTTCCCCCTCCCCAAACCCATCTTCCCTTCCCTTCCCTTCCCTTCCCTTCCCTTCCCTTCCCTTCCCTTCCCTTCCCTTCCCTTCCCTTCCCTTCCTTTCCTTTCTCTTCCCTTCCCTTCCTTTCCTTTCTCTTTCCTTTACTACTTTCTTTGCCTCAAGTGACTTTTTTGTCCTTGCTCCCAAAACTCATCTTTCCCTTTCCATCCTTTGCTGTTCTTTCCTTCTTTCCCTCCCTCTTTTTTCCCCTTGTCTCTTGTGAGAGTGAAGACTTTTTTTCACCTGTGGAGAAAAGACTGCTTTAACATTAAGGTGATTTTCAACATGAGCAAGTAGGCACAGTAATGGATAGTGTCAGTGAAAAGAGTGGCATTGGGATATATATGCTGACAAGAGCCTGTTTTACTTTTATCCAAACACTGGTGCCAAATACTAGGCTATTACAATGTCTATGACAGAAACTATCTGACTTGAGCATTTAAATCCTGAAGCTTGAGTGACAATATCACAAATCTGTTATCTATACTTCCAAAAGACTCCTTTTAGAACAGTCTATAATTGAGCAGCCAGTCTTGTCAGGAAATGTGACCATTCCACTCCACTGGAGTTTTTTTCCTTCTAATTTGACTGGTCTTCAAATGTACAAATATTAAATTGCAAGAAAAGATTATTGTTTGAATGCTTTACCAAAGAACTAAATTAGATTAATTCACCTTCATTTACTTGGTACTGGCTCTGAACTGCATGGCGATTACCATGCATTGGTTGTTTGAATGCAAGCAAATGCTATACTCTTTGCTTTGTTGTCTGTTGGAGCAGCTCTCACTTTAGAAAAGGTACAGAGCATCTCTCTGCTTTTCAAGATAATTTTTGAGAGTAGTTTTCTTCATATGGCATAGTCACTGAATACCAGTCCTGGAATTTTATACGTCCTGTGGGTCCTGAATGTTTATAATTTGTATAATGTTATGTAACCTGATAACATTTTTATTGCAGTGGTCTGACACTGCCACAAGGAGCAAACTGTAATGTGTAGGAAAGGTGGCATCTCGGCTTTGGAGAATGAGTAAAATAAATCCTTTCTTTTCAGAGGAAAGTTTAGAGTAGTACTGTGAAACAGCTCTATTTTGGAAGGTGATTTGTCTCTTGGCATAGAACAGTCAAATTAAATGATGCACAACAGCCATGCACACATCCCACACTATATGTCTGGGATGCAGCTGGCCGTGGAGAACAGGGCTGCTTTTTGTTATCCACTGGAGCCTGTTCTGCAAGCCATCAGGTCCCCGCAGAGGACAGCTGGAACAGCATAATAGTGATCACGGTGTCTGCTTCCCATAGTGCCCCTTAGCTTGTTGTAAAGATCAAGAAGAACCAGAACAAGCACTTCTCTCCATAAGTGTGCAAGCACAGTCTGGGCATAGCAGTCTTTCCTGTCACAAATCCAAGCCCCCGTTCTCATCCCACAAACTTCCACTTCTGAAGGGAAAACAGGACTCTAGTTAAAAAAAAGTGAGGAGCACCAAAACTTGCCCTTTGAGCAAGCAGCACCCTCTGCTATCATCCTGCTTGCTAAACTAAGCCTCAATTAGCTTGCAAGATAGTTTAGGCAGTAACCATATTTTCTGAGTCAACCCAATATGTAGGCCAAAAGAACAAGTGTGGTTTTTTTGTTTGTTTTGTTTTGTTTGTTTTTTTCTTTTTCAGTCCTTTATATAAAGGGTGTGACAAATCATGAATGCAATTAACATTATTTTGTCTCCCAGATTGGTTTACAAGGTCCTGGATCATATGAGGTGCCAGTACAGAGAAGTGGATGTATAGAGGGATTCTGGACATGCATACAGAAATAGTCTACAGTCACAAAAAGATCCATGTACTTTCCCTATAAATTCACTATCCCCCCACATTCCCAGTTTTGAGGGCTAAGAGAGTTACTGTATCATATCAGGGGTGATGTACTTCTTCCAATGACTGAGAAAGGAAAATGGAAACAAAATTGAGAACTCCTGACTAGATATTTTCCTACTAGGAATTAAGTTATTTTTATGATGACATAAATGAAACGGATATTAGTTAGCTGTTCTGTGCAAAAGTTCCTCTTACATTTGCCTTAGCCTTTTAGGTTCATGTCCTTGAAATGTACAGAATGTGTGTTCATTTAGGTTTGTTGCTCTAAATCTATTCTGACAGTTGTAAATTTAGGCTAATAAATGAATTACACAGTTAAGGAAAACAAGCACTATCTCCTCAGAGACTATATAAACCACATAGCTAATGCTGTCAAGAAAACACTGATCAGATGCTAGCTGATTGATTTTCCCTCCAGTTATGTATTAAGCTGTGCAACTGATGAAATAGTAACTATTCATATATCTCTATCCTTCATTTTTCCTTTTATTAGATATAGTCTATTTGCGATACAGGCTCTTTCTTGAAAAACCAAGCCTCCGAGGCACAAGCAGAAAGAACATTCCCTTTTCTATCTGTGATCTTTAGGGACAAGCAGTAAAATTAGTTGAAAACCTTGCAACCTTTTTGTTTTGACTGGGAGGAGCACTCCATTCAGAGCTGTGGTGCAAAGCAGCACAGCTCAGCCATAGAATTGTAACATCCTTATGCTTGTGTTTTAGGATGTCATGAGAGATCTGGACATCTGGATAACCATAGCTCTCAGTGCATCCTCCCTCTTCCTTTTTGAATGCAGCACCCATGTTGATGCTGGGATAGTTGAGGCTGTAACGTCTCATAGAGACAAAATTCTGTGCATAGCTGTAGGCATAAATCATCCTATAAGGAAGCTGTATTTAAAGAAGGCTTGGGGCATTGTCAAAGTTAAGCTGGGCTGCATGGGAAACAAAACAGACAAAAGACTAGGGTCGGAGCAGCAGAGAGCACTGGTGACTTAGAGTAATTCTGCTGACCCGCCGAGGCTGCTGGGTGCTCTACAGTTTTTTTTCTATGCCACTGTACTGCCCCGAGTCTCACCTGAAATCCCATCTGCTAATGTGAATGTATATATAACGGGCCTAATTTTCCTCTTATCTTCTCTGGTGAAAATTAAGAGCTGCTCCAAGGAGGACAAGGCATTAGAGAGCAGATAGCAAGAGCAGATTAAAATGTATTAACTGGGAACAAGAACAGGGAAACAGAAGCACAAGAGATTTTTGTCAGTTTAGAGATGCTTAAAAGGTTCATGGAGCAGACTACCTTAAAGAAACAGTTTCTCATGTTCTTAGTAAAAAATATCTGATGTTGTAATCAAAGAGTTTTTTTTCAAAGCATAACATAACTTCATATGTGTTTTGGGAAAAAAAATGGCAGTTTGTTACATTCTTTACAGTCCCATAGATACTATCCTAATTTACTGAGGGCAGGAATAAAGTGTATGATATTTCACAAGCTTGACTGTAGTTTACTGAAGCTAAATCAATGGTTTAAAATTGATACCTATTAATTATCTTGTATGTTTTATAAAAAAATACATGACTTAAAAATAATTTGAAGCTCTGCTCTTGTCAGTGTTTCAGTTAGCCTCTTTTTGTTGACATGCCTTCCTTCATTCAACTGCACAGTTGAAGGGGCACCCAATGAATCTGGTAGAGCTAACAAATGTATTTCTACCTGTAGTTGTTACAACCAATACATATTTTCTCCTACCAGACTAGTCTTCCTTTTTTGACCTGTGTATTTTTTCCAGGTCTGTCCTGGATTTCTGTTTGAGTCACCTTCTGATCCAAGGCTCTACCTAAATACATTATAATATCCATTATATTTGAGGTTGTAGGCACCAGATGACACAGCTACCAAATCATTAGCAGTAATGCAATGTCAAAACTCACAAGGTGAAGATCTCTGCACCATTTTGTTGGCTTGGACATTTTCAAAATGCCAGCTGCTTCATAGAAATCTTTCCTTCTAATTACCTTCTGCCAAGTGAAGTCCTTAGTCTCCTTCTGGCAGCTTTATGGTCCAGTTGTCCAGATCTTTCATGATATACTAAAGGAGGCATGAGGGTTCAACATTTCTACCACTAAGCTGAGCTACTGACTCTCCAGAGTAAGAGATAATGCTAATGAGCTGATCTATAGCTATGCTGAAGCAATTATTCGCCATGTTATTTACCTGAAACTTATCATCAGAAGAAAACATGGACTTCTGGAGACATGCTAGGTCAGAGCACCTCCAGGTGATAGCACAAAAAGTTTAAGTCTTGTGTACAACTTGGTGCTCCTCCATCTCTATGAGGTCAGGATAAGGTAAGTAAACTTCAAAAATTTAGAATGTTGCTTCTTAGAAGCATTCTGTTAACTAACTTCCTAATGCAAATTCTATGAATCAGCAGAACTGATGTCTCAGAAAGCTGATCTTATGTTTTCACATTGTCAAAAGATCTGGCAACTTACAGTTATATTTAGTTGCAGCAGTTTATGATCTGCAGTTTCAGAAATCTGGAAAAGAACCCTTATTTTGTCTTTAAATGATCCAGGAAAGATTTTACAGCCTTTGGAATAGCTGACTTCTTTTTACAGAACATTAAATTGAGCCTGTTCCTTGTTACAGAATAAGGCTAAGGATGTCAATAAAAGGAAAGTGGACTATATGTATATATATACATATATGAGGTGGACTATGTATGCAAACAGACACAGTAGACATCTTAGAGTATCAGTCAGGGTGCTCAGTCAGTGGACACAGTCACATCTGCAAGACACCAGGGCTTCTGTCCAGCACCACAGTTCATCTGACACTACTTTTTGTACTTTTTCCCAAATTCCTCACATCTTTATTCTGGTTAAAATTATCCTCCCAAACCTCTGTGTTTTACAGAGTTTCAGCAATAAACTAATTAAGAAGGAACTAGGATTAACACTTAATCACCCTGAGAAGCAATGCAAGATTTAATTTTTAATAGAGTTCCATTCTTTTAGATACTAGATAAATGGCGTGGAAATGCCAATTTTTAAATACAATCACAGATGGAATCCTGAGAATAATAGAAATAGAAAGGGCCAAACAGGAAAAAAAATGGTGATAGAATTCACATTTAACAAAAGCCTATTCTGGTAGGTTTTGTAGAATGAGTGGTATTTCTACAGTGCAGACTCTCTCTCTTTCAAAATGAAATAGTTACAGAAATAAGTGATTTATTTCCTACTGGATTTTTTGGTGTTAATTAATTTATCTCTATTTAAAACATATTCATAAACAGATACCATTTTTCTCAGTTACATTTGCTGTTCTTTGCATTCTTAGCATGATTCCTAGTTTATACTTTGCCTGTAAATGTTCAGATTTACATATAGACAACACTCTTATTTTAGACTCTATTTACATGAACATTATTGAAATAACCCTCCTGTAAACAATGTAATTTGTAAGAAAATGTCCGAGGACCACCAGCAGTATAAAAAGGAAAACAGAAAGAACAAAAGCCCAATATTTAGCATAATACAAATACTTATTCTGAGATTAATGTATCACATAAATTTTCTTTTGTCCTTAATGGTCCTAAAGTATCTTTGTTCTCTCTCAATGTTTTTTTTTCTGAGCTGAATTATTAATTTGTTTTCTTGTTTGTTTTAAAGTTTGCTGTAAATAATTCTTGGTATGCATGGGCACTGGATTTGGCTCTCAGAAACAATCTTAGCCCCCTGTAGTTCTAAGTGTTTTCTGATGGAAGCTGGATGAGTATTTTAAAGTGGTTTTACTTCCTGAAAGAGACAAAATGACATAATTTGGATTATATGCAGTAATAATTATTATATTTTTTAATTTGACAATTTGGCAATATATAAACCTAGAAGATTGCTAGCTGATGGCAGGTGTTTGCAGGTTTTAGCTAGTCTAAAATGTTCTGTTTTCAAATTGATAAGATTTTATTTGGTTTGAGAGAAATCTGAATAACTCCAGGATATGCCCAGCTTGCTTACTGCATGGTGTGAATGAATAATGTTCATAACATCAAGTTTGTTGAGGTGTTTTATTATTCTTATTCTTATTCTTATTCTTATTCTTATTCTTATTCTTATTCTTATTCTTATTCTTATTCTTATTCTTATTCTTATTCTTATTCTTATTCTTATTCTTATTCTTTTCTTACTTAGTCATAGTCTTAACTTTTCTTATTCTTTATCATGATGATGATGATTATTATTATTATGGATTAGGACAATAAATAAAAACCTTACTATCATCTTGTTGGTGACTTAATGAAATTTGAAAGCTTTGTAATTGCACCTGACGGGCTGCAGATACTAAGCAATTAATATGTGATGGTCCTATAGCTTCACTAGAGGGATTACTGGCTTTATTTTTTGCTAGTCTAGAAACATAGATGTCTATCACTTGATGCCCAATATTTTGTAAGTAAAAATGGGAATTTCTGCTGTAAAACCATATTATTAACAATTTGTACTATGGTTTTAGGTCGTATGTGTTCATTGTTAAACAGTTCATTCAGGCTAATGAGTAAAAATCATTCTTATAATGGACTGGCCTGTAAGCTACTATATGAATGGCTAATTTATCTGTGATTTATGTTTGTCTGATTAACTGACTTTAGAAATGTCTAGAAGTTTGTTATCTCTAACTCTTTTAAGACCCACTGCTTCACACATCTAGAAAGGGATAAAATGGATTATCTTCCTTTCTGTGTACTTTCAAAATTTTGCTTACATTAGATTCCCTGCTTTGTAGAAGACCATATAGATGGTCTTCATTCAGAGACCTGCTTTTTATTTCTAAGTGACTGCATATAATATGAAAGTTGATAAGAAGACCATAGCTCTCTGCAGTGCCAACCTTAATGTCACTTTTAAAAAGTGACAGAATAACTGCCATTTAAAATCAATTTTGTCAGCTCCTCTATATTTCCTCCATGAGTATGCTTTCTGAAATTGATTACTTTGATTTTAGAGAGTCTTCTGAAATCCAAAGAAACATATTAGATGCAGAATTGCCTAACATCAGCCGTGTAATATTTTGAAGTGCTGTTTGCAGCTATTGTCATTTTAAACACTAATTGGATTGAGAAAAGATTAGGTATTTGAATAGTGTGTGTACTGAGCTGGCACCATTTGCTGCTTTCTAAAAAAATCATTCAGTCTGCTCCACTCTAAAAATGTTGGTGTGAAGGTTCACTTCCAGTTATTTATTCACTTCAGGTCATTTTTTAATTTATTTTTTTTTACTTGGGTTTACAGATTGAGACACAGTTGCTCAGTACAGTTTTTATAAATTTACAACTGTAAGCCAAAGACATTAACAGTGTGAGAATACTGATTAAATGCTATTAAATATATAAAGCCTTTCTATTTATCTATGTGGCCTATCCTTCCCTTTTCTCCCCATATATCCCATTCTTTAAATTATTGGGAGGCTGTTTTGGCTATGATAATTTAGTATGTGGAAGCTAAATACATTTAAACATTTTTAAAAAAATAAGCATTTGGTATCTTGTGTTACTGGGGCTGCATACTTTTTTTTTTTCTTTTTTCTTTTTTTTTTCTTTCTGTGTTGGGCTTCTCCTCTTCCATTTCTGTGATGTAGAGATTTTGTCTCCCATTCTTTTTCCCGTTTTTGAACAACTGCCTTCAAGTTTTCTTTCTCCTCTGAAATAATATCTCATTCCCTCCCCATTTTTACCCTGTCACACTCAGTTTTCTTGTTGCCTGTCCCTATCCCTCACACAATGTCTTGCCATGTCCTGCTCCAGTTTGATTTAAAACATCATATCCAGCACCTTGGTTATGCATTTCTTTCTTACCTTTCCTGCCTCTTCATCTGGCCTTGATTTGAGGTGTTGGACATAAACTTTTCCTACTTTGTTTCTCTATTCATGCCTCCAAATTCTTTGCGTTTGTTACATATTAAATTCCAATCAACGTATTTTCAAGCAGAGATCATAGCTGTGGCTCTCCTGAATCACGCAATAATAGAAATCTGACCTGTTTCCTGCTGGCTCAACCTTCACCACCACTTACTAAACATTCAGCTATTTTTTTTCCAGAATGACATGTGTAACTCTCTTCAACTCCCTTTTGAAACTCTCACTTTTGTTTAATGCCTATATAAAAAAGAAGCTTGAAAACAGCTCAATTATTGTTATGCTGTGACATACCAATTTGTAACACATACCAATTTGTAACACATTCTTTATAACAAATAAATATGATTCAATGGAATGAGGACATGATTAATGTTATTAAATTTATAGATATCTGTAACTCAATAAGCAGCACATGTGAATAAAGAAAAAGATTTGCTGTGTTTCTTTCTCCCAATTGAAGACATATTATTAGAGCTATGAAAGCTTGGAAAACAAATTTTTAAAATGCTGAAGCTTCATCAATTACAGGTCTAGTGTAATTAAAGTTGACATATATAGATGCATTTTAGTGCTTCTCAGCAAGAAAACAGAAGACAGGCAGGGACTTAAATAGTGGAGGAACAATGGCGATCTGCAAAACAACAACAGTGATCTAAGCTGAATAAACAGCAAAAGTTAACTTTAAGAACTGGAGCTGTTGCTTAATTTTATGAAGGAAAAAAATAATTTTTAAAATAATAAACATTTTGCTCTTTACTCTGCTAAATGAAAATAACAGTACTCAGCATGATATTAAGTAAACCATGTGGATTACAGTATGTATTTGAGAGGCTAATGCCACATGGTGAAATATTTGGTGCATGGGTGTATTCAGTGAGTTGTAAGAGTAAATATCCAAAATGTCTGTGTAAGACCCAGATAGAATAGGCACATGTATTTTTGTTACATCATGTGCAACAAGAAAGTGAATTTAGGCTGAAAGGAGTCTGGAGAGGAACAGCTATAGCTACTGACCTATGTCTATGTGAAGAACAGAGGATCTGGATAGAGGGGGCAAGAAAATCTCAAGGTGTTTGCTGTGTGTATTGCAAGGTAACATGCATATTTCAGAAGAAGGCAGCAACTGAAGTCATATAAAACAAAAAAGAAAAACTAGCTGTAAGCAATGTGTGATAGAAATTAGAAGAAAGATTCTAACTCTCAGACCCAGAGTAGAGTACTAGTCACAGTAACAAGAAAAGATACTTAGGTAATACCAGTCAGTTCTTGAAAGTGTTTCTATACAAGTCATTTACTTTTGTGTCTTCTTTGTGATTCTAGACATATACCTTTCATCTTGTTCTCATATTGCAGAGTACTTTGGGAGTGAGAAAATAAATTAGGTCACCAGAGACAAAGGAAATGGTTTTACCTAGTCTTTGTTTGCTGGAGCTGGAAAAAGGTTCCCTATCTTGTACCTGCACTTCCTGGTGGAAAAAGGCATCCCTGTGTTGAGAAATGACTTTGTTTATTTATTAATTTTTCTGAGGCTTGAAGCAGCTACCTGGGACTAGTGTCGTTTCTAAGCAACACAGTGCTTGGAAAAGAGGGCAGGTGGGATCAAGAGAATAAAGAGAAGGGAGAAGCCCTGACAAGACTTTCTTTTGAGGAAAGAAAAATGGAGCAGAGAGGTCCTTGTCTTGGGTCAGATGATGCTAGCAGGCACACCATTTGAAATATGGGTCTGAGCTGAATGGCATCTGGAGTCGTTCCCTACGTTTGTCTTTCACAAGGTTGTAACACACTTCTCTGGAATGAAATTTGGCACAAACAGATTTACAGAGCTCTGGGAGTAAAATAACTGCTTCAGGAGGAAGGAAACTCATCCCTTGTGAACAAAACTAAAGCAATTGCTGTGAAGCAGTATTTGTTTCTTAGTTTCTTTCTGAATTACTGAATATTGGCACTTGCTGGAGGCAAGACATTTGATTTGACATATAAATGGTGCAATTTAGTGTGAGAAATCCTATTAGTTTAACTTTATATTGAAGTACTACAAAAACACATAAGATGAAGTTATTTCATAGAAAAGCAGGGAGGAAGTGTACTGCTTTGGTGGTTCTTGTATAATAAGTAGAAAACAAAATACTGCATAATGATCTATATTTATGCATTGCAAGTTCAGAAGTAGTTTGAGAAAATGTACATAAATTTGCTGTACCGTTCCATTACCACTGAACAAATATTTAGTGGCTCTGATAGACTGACTTGAAGTCATTAAAATAGCAAAACGTCCCTTTGTGCAGTCATTAGACTGTGCTTACCTAGATCTAAGATTGCATGGTGGGTGAGCTGGATATATGTTGCTTTCTTATAGCATGTTTAAGTGCCATAGGTACTAGAGGTTTGGTAGCCCATATAGGGTGTAAGACTTTGTAAAGATGCATTATCTACTAGATACTGCTGTGCAAACTGTGGTCATAAAATATTATCTTGTGCACTAATTGCACTGAATGGGCTCGTGTAACACATTCATGTTGTTAAAGTTAATGACCCATTGCATTAATAGTGACAGTGAAGGAAATATGAAGTCATATTTCCTGTTTTAATTGGAGGATTGTATGGCTAGAGTGAAGTTAGCATAATTTCACTGGAACTGGTGATATCCAGTAGCCTGAGAAAACAGAAATTATTTATACTTTGAACATTTGTAAGGTGTTTTTTTTTTTTTTTTTTTTCATGTGCACATTATATTTTCAAAGATTGATTGAAATCAGTACTTCAAACACAGTTAGTAATTTGCTGGGTTCAATCACTTTCAAGAAAGAAGCAAATCTCACTTTGAACTTAGGATTAAAGAGCTCTTTCTATTCAAAGGAGGACCAGCAACGCTTGCCCACAGTTCGGGACACAGTAAAAACTGGATTGGCAATCACAAGGACATGAGGTTTCTCTTCTGCCTCCTGAAATCCTGTTCTGATTTTATGTTTTCTAGTGCCTTCAGACTGTGCATCTCTCCAAAGCCCAGTGGTATGGTATGTGTGGGGGCACAGTACTGAAGTAGCGCAGGACTTCCTCTGCTCTCGGTAGCTTACGAATGGCTGATTTTAAAGACTTGAAAAGCTGGTGTTGTTCAATCTAAGCTATTTACCTTTTTCAAGAATACAGTGTGAGCAGTATAAATTGCAAGTTTAGTGGTGTATGAGTATGTGAGATGTGGCAACTTACATTATCTGAGTGCATTAGCCAGTTTGCAAATTCCCATTCATGGTAACCTGACTCCAATCCAGACAAAACTTTTCTTTCCCTCAATTCATTCGTTGGTTGAGTTCAGGCGGTTTCTGCTGGTTTGTGGCGTACCCCTTGTGCTCTTGCATCTTGACTGCCGGCTTTCAGACCAAACTCTACTTTATCCTATTCTTCATTATAAACCACTAAGGTTCTTTAGTGAACTGTGAAAGCGGAGGGCAAGGAGGGGTGGATGTAGCACATGTTTTCTGTGTTCCCAAAGCTCTCTCTGTCCCATTAGAGAAACTCTCAAGAAGTATATTGTGCTGTCTTGGCATAAAGTGCGTATTGATGCCTTTCTGTGAATGCTGCGTTTTGTAACAGCTCTGTAATTGTTAGCTAAAGGTGTCTATTTCTATAGTGGTCCTGTTTGATTTGAAGCCAGCTGCAGCATGAGAGACTCCATCGCTCACCACCTTTTCACTTAGAGGCTTGGATGAGACCAGGTTCCCATGGCTCGGTAGCCTGAGTCAATTTGAGAGGGCTGGATGTGCATGTGAGGCTTTCCCTAAATGAATTAAAAACCTCTTCTCTGCTAAAAGGGTCTTGCAAATTTTTTTGATGCATTTTTTTAATTGTTTGACTAATAATGTTGAAGCAGGGAGATATATAGAGGGAGATACATGGAGTTGGGGAGATATATGGAGAGGAGGGAGTTTCCCTGATTTTTTTTTAGAACGACCATTCTATAACATTTAAGTTCTGGTGGTAGTGTGGTGGTTGCTGAGATTTTTGGATAACCTGATGTGTGAAAATACCTCTGAATGGGTTAGACACTTTCTAAATGTTCATAACTAGGATATGCATTTTTTTTTCCCAATGGGTTATTTTCAGTGTCTCAGTTTAACACGGATGTAAAGCTACATTTATATTACATAATAATTCTAAACACATGCATTCTTTTTAACACTCTGACAGACATGGCCGCCAATTATATTAATGCCTTAACCTCTCCTCATTTATTTCTTAGTCTGCACAGAGCCATTTTCTGCAGTCAGATGACCTTGCAACTCTTGTGTTCTCTATGTATTCATAATCAAATCCTGATTTTATGTAAAAATGAGAATATTAGTAAACCAAGATAGGTAAATTGGTATCACACTGCATGGTAAGAGAGCTGTTAAATCAGGTTGTCTATTTCGGTTACTATTTTCCTGTTATTTTGTCATGTTTCATGCATTTTGTTCTGTTCCTGAAACAGACAAATAAAGACACTAGAAATAGAACGTTTTGCATAATAAACATAAAGAAAAACAGTTTATTTCTGTATTATTTTTTAAATTCTACTTTTCATTTATCAAAACAAGGAGTAGAAATGTTATGGCCTTTCTGTTAAATCTACTGCTGTATTTCCTTAAGGACTAACTCTCATAATTGGAGCTGAGTTTATATGGCAAAATACTTAATCTCTCTGTAGGTTATCACACAAGATTGTAAAATGATTACTCATCAATCCTACCTGACTGACAAATCTTAGATCAGTACTCATTGTTTGCAATATACCACGCAATTTCTAGAAAAACCTTAATACAGTTTCCTAAGAGGTACTTCCTGTTGTGTCCAGCACACTTTTCTTAGAAGGTAGCAGTAGTTCTCCTATATACTCATACAGCTTCTACAGGAGCTACTGACAGCAGCAGGCAGCAGTACATCCTTTATTTTCATATGCTGGTCCATGTACCAGGAGAGGTCTCTATCTTCTTTCATTTCAAATTGTGCTACAGGTGATTGCAGGTAACAATATTAAATTAATTTAAATGTAATGCTAGGAAGTATTTTAAATGTTTTTAAGATAACACATTGCTGACATAGGGAAAATCAGAGAGCAGGGACATGTAGTCCAAGCAGTTACAGTGGCAGTGAAAATACTGCATTTTTTGTCTTTGAAGGGAAATAATAAAAAATATGTGATCTAGATGAGGGGTTTGGAACTTCAGTTCCTATGGTACATGTATACATGTCAGAAAAAGGACAAAATATTTCAATAAATTAAATGGAAATGTGGGAAAGTTTATAGTGATAGAAACAATTTATGTTACACAATCTGTACTTAAGCTTGGAAGTGGCAGATCCTTAATGAGACAGGCATTTAATAAGTAATTCCTCCTAATGAAATATTTTTTCAGATTTATTCAAGGACATACTTCAGGATTTCATCAGATGTCAATCACATACCAAAATAAGACCCTAATAGTGGGCAGTGCTGACATATACATTGCTGGATTCCTCCAATGGAGTATCTGATACCAGCAGAGACATTTCATTGGACTTCAGTGAACATGTTTTCCGATTTTAAGGTAATTATTCTCTTCCTAAAGGGAAAATAAAGACACAGGGCTGAGGATTTGTGTCTGAGTTTCACAGGGGAGAGGGAATTGTGCTATGATCTGCAAAGGAGCTTTCCATGACAGCTGCCCCCATTATCCTGAAGTTGTCTTTCAAGCTGTTTCTCTTACTGTCTGGATCCTCTTTTTAACTGTGTGCCAGCAGTTATAGCTCTGCAGAAGTATGTCTCAGAAATGACTTGAAAATACTTTGAAGACTGCTAGTATTTTCCACTTGTGAAGTTGAAGCTGTTTAAATCTGTAATCCAATACTGAGCCCTTCATTTTCTCATCTCTCTGTTCTGCTTTTCCATTTTTCTCCTTTTTCCTAATGCTTTTCCCAGGTATTTCAATTCAATCACACAATTTTTTCTGCTTAAGGAAATTAAGCCAGTTGGCATTCAGGTTTTTTCACTAGGTAAAAGCCATTTTATTTTTCCCACTACTGCATATAAAGAATGGCTTTTGAAGTTGTTGTCAAATGTATCGAAAACTTTCACTGGAATACAAGTCTCTGAAAGATAATTGGTTTTGTGTCCACTCTCAAAATCAAGGAGAAAAATTTAATTGCACTCATACAGAACATTTCATTAAAACTCTGAGTCTAATTACAGTGATGAGCACACATTAGGGACACTAGAGGGAGAAGATATATTTAGGCCCTTTATCTTGGAAGAGGCCTTTTGACACCAGGTATTATGTGAGTTAAGAAAGCAGTCTCCTGGCAAGTTAAACCCCAATAAATGTGTCATTGATGAGTAGGCTGAGTATGAAGCATTTGTCACAATATACATATTCTGCCTAATTATTAGTAGAAAGTGTATTTTCTCTCTGCTGCTTTACTATACTAATTAACATTCTTTCATGTTTTAAGACTGCTTGACAATTCAAATATTCAGTAAAATCAGTGATTTCACACATTCTACTCTGTGTTAAGAGTCCAGATGAATGACATAGTTAATACAAGCAATGTTGGTCTTCTGTGTTGTGTTCCCCTTATTAGCCACAGGATATTATTCTTTTACACATTTATTATAGCATTCTGTGACTGTGTAACAAATATGTTGCTATAAAAGTGGTAGCATATATGCTGCTTATTCTGGAAAATGCAGCTCAAAACAGCTGCTTGAAATAAAGAACATTAGAGTAAAATACTATTTATAGCCACCAAAACAAAAAAACCCCTCAATTGTTTCTTAGGAATCTGTATCTGAGGAACCAAACTTTGACCTGGTACCATTGTGACCATCATTCTACAGCCAACACAAAGCTTATAGAAATAATAGCTAATAAAGGAAGATATATTAGAAGATATATTTTTCATAACAAACCCATTTTGTATTAATTTCTCCTTTTGAAACATTTAGAATATTTCTTAGACTTTTGTGAAACAGACCATGTTGGTATTCTAAGCATTTGGGATTTCAATATCTGTGCATACATAAAATTGTATACACTTACTCCTCCCCAAATGCTAATATTAGGTTGATGAGAACATCTGTTCCACTTCCACTGTTCTTTAGACATTTCAATTCTATCTATTGAGTCTCAGAAACAAGTGGTAATTTTATTAAGAACCTGCTGGAAATCCTGAAATTTTGAACAAAATGGTCAGAAAAACTGAGGATACTAATCAAAACTGCTGAGATTCAATTTCTGGAACTATCACTGAAGTCTTTTAATCTCAGCAAACATTTATGTAGACTGACTCCCAGTATTCACAAATTGGAAAGGCAGTTGTTCATCTCTGACTTGGAAATGCAGGGTAGAAATATGTCTTGATTTTAATAGCATATACTGAAATATCTGCATCCTAGTATTCTGTTAACCATTTGGAATAAATTGCATTGGAGGAAACAAATCCTGAGACTTAACATTTAGTTGGAAATAACTGCAAGCATGTTGTGTAGGTACTACTTTCAAATGATGTATAGAATAAACTGCCACAAATGCCATCTTCATGAACTTTAAGCAGAGGTGTTATTCAATGACAGAGTTAATATATGGACTTCTCTGTTTATGGAATGCTTTCAAATTTTTTTTGCATTGTGCTGTAGAACTTGTTCCTATACCTAAGAAATGCAATTATTTTAACCTTTCTCTCTCAGTCTGCATTCAAGAGATAGATTTATGTATCTACGTGTACATGTGGGCACACACACAAACATATATACATATATATGTATGTATTTGCATGATATATTTAAATATACTGGAGGGAATTGGATGCAACAACAAAAAAATGTGTATATTTTATCTTACTATTTTAAACACATGTAGGCTTTTGAGAACCTAGTCCCATGGTTCCTTACATCATTCTAATTCTGTGTCTGACTGTTTACAAAAAAGACAGAAAATCCATGTACCATTAAAAACATTCAGGCTCTCAAATGGGATAGAAGTGAGATTATTTACATTTCAGGTAGCACTGGCAAATCTTTCTCTGGCTCATCCAGTTTTCAAATGTTGTCAAACTTTGTTGAAAGTTTAGAACCATAAATTGCTACTTGTATATCCAGGTGCTCTGAAATTGTACTATTATAGTAAAGCAATGAAGACACAGAACTGAGGTTTTCTATGGAAAGATAATTCTAAAAAAAGGTTATACTGTTGCAACTACTGATGCCAATGTGAAGTAATATGGGGGAATTTATTCTCAGTTTGTCAAGTAGAAATTTTAACATTGCCTTTAGAGAAATCCTTTTCTTTCTGTTCAGTTTTCGGTAGGAAAATGAGGATTGTTCTTGAAGACCACAGTTACATTTTTAATGTTGTTTCTTATTTATCTTATATTTTTTTAATAGAAAGCTTCTAAGTTTACAATCCTGTGAAAACTAGTCTCTTTTTCTGGAACAGTATGAAGCCTAGGAAAAAAAAACAAACAGTAGAGAGAGCTGAAACAGTGAAGTTGGACAGAGCTTAATGATTTTTTCTCATATGTTCTGATTGTACCATGCCGGCATCTGGATACCTGAATAGTATTTGGCCTTTTTCAGAAACTCTAATTTTTTTTTTTATTTTTTTTTTTAATAATGCAGGTGTTTCAGCCAGATGAATCTCTTAATTGCTACTCAAAAGTGGTGAAACAAAAGAACTGGGAGTCTTTGCTTATATTAATATGATTTTGTTTGTACTTTTATTAATTGAGAGACTTTGATCATAGTCAGATAAATGGGAAATGTCCTTTTAGATATAGATGGTACTTTCAGAGCTGGTGGGAATGTGCTTATAATGCTATCGAGCTAGCTGCATGCATCTTTTGAGTGGAAAAGCTCAGCCTGTAAAACTCAGGATTAAAAAATAAATAAAAATTGCCATTCCAAAGCCAAGCCTTGGCTTTGAAGGTTTGACTGAAATAATTGTGAGGGGTGCAAGGAGACAGATTGCGGGCTCAAAGAAATTAAAAGGAATAAGTATAAAGACTGTCATCAGAGACAGATTAATGGAAATCTCTTGTGTGAGCTCCTTGGATTATTTACTCTGCAACTTGAATTCACCTACAGTGATTGAGGCTCATGTGAACTCACAGCTACCAGTACAGAAATGATTTTTTAATCCAACTATAATTGTTTTATCCTGCTGTAAAATTCTTTACATCATAAACTTAATTGCTTTAACTATCTGCCATTGATGTTTTAGCATTTCACCAGTTTTAGAATGAGGAATTTTGTGTGTGTTGTTTTACCGCCTTCTCAATAAATTACAAGGAATATCAAAGACAGTGTCAGTGGTATGGCCATTTGAATGTGCCTAATTTGATTAAAATTAATTGTGACGTTAGCAGCTCTGAATTACTGGAAAAGCATTCCTAAAACTAGGAACCCTGCTGATCCAGGTGGGATTAAATTACCAGGCTCCTTGGGAGCTCTGAAGACATCCTGATAGAATGTAATTTACTGGTTACGGTACTGCACTGAAAACATTAATCCCTTAGTTAATAAGGACCAAGGGACACATCAAAGCTGCTGTCTGACAGTTGTCATGAAGAGATGGGGTGTAGCAGAAAGTGTTTCCTCAGATACTGCTTATTTTCCTTCCCAAGCTGCCATGCTGGAGCTAGGGCAAGCAAATCTCTGCAGCAGAAACCACCAGGTGTTTCTGGCAGTTAGGACTGGCAAATTATTTTGTCGTCTTGACATCTGAAACTCCTGAATGCACCCTTTGTCCTACTGCATCCTTTTCACAGGGCAGAAAATCACATTATGTGTCATGCTGAGAGAACTCAAGGAGGAGATGTGCTTATATGACAACTGTTTTAGTGACTGGATTAAAATGTACACCGTGACTAGCCAACAAGACAGACACTAGCGTATTTGCATCATTGTAATTCATTTGTGTTTCTCCAAACAGCTGAGCTGCACTTGTCTTTTACATGCTTACCTAAACTTATTCCCAGTAAACAAAAATAACTGTGGATAATGTCAGCTTACTAACAGGTCCACAGATAGAATTTATTTTGCCTGTTTGACAGGCTTGATTCTTCTGCACAAATCTGTGGCTTTCCCAGCTATGCCTGGAGGCAGATACACTGCTGTGTACTTCTTCAATTCTGTTGATGGGTGCTGTGCCACCCACGCATTAATCTGTTTCTGCAGATAAATAATACACAAATAAAAAGACATACATCAAATCTTGATCCTGTTTCAGTATGGATGAACCAGTTTGCTGAAATAAGACCCTCTTCCCTCCTATGCTGAATCTTCAGATACCATTTGAGTCTGGACTAGCTGCATAATTTAATTTTTATAAATATTCCTGAAGAGAGAGCCAAACACTTCCTCATTTGTTTAATTTTAATCACTACATTAAGCTTTCTTGTGGAGAGGCACTGGAACAAGGTACTTCTGCTGGCATCTTTCAGCAGTTGGTGCTCCTTACTGTAGAAGAATTTAAAGCACTCAGGGACTGGTGTGATGCAGCCCACATGGCCTTGCGTGTAAACTGCTGCCAGGTTTCTGTACCTTGCAGAGAATTTGCACAGGCCTACCACCTGGCTCCTCAAAAAAGCAGGATGGAGCACAAGTCCACCAGCACCCTTGAAGAGCCAGCTGGCTCATCTACCCACCTGTAGAAGATACCAGAGAGTATAAAGAAATACCAATGTAATCTGCTGAGCTGCCCCAGTGAAACTGGACTTATTTGGTAGGCTAATTCTGGGGGAACGTTAAGGGGTGATGGTAAGTACTATCCTTTTATACCAAAGTATAGCAACACGTGCAACTATTCTGCAAAAAAGAATGAGAAAAATTAATTATTTCTCTTCATTCCTGTTCTTGTAAAACCCTGTTTCCAGCAGTTGACTTAAAGACCTGTGATAGGTGGAACTGGCAGGGAAGTCCTCCTGACCTTCCCCAAGCTGTGGTTCTGTTGCAGAGGTATGTGGTCAGTGCATTTTTGGCAGATTGGGTTTTCCTGCAGTCCAGAGCCTGTGCTGAATCAAAGAGGTGCCTGCTTTTAAGGGTCTCTTAGTTTGACACTCTCTTCTGTAATGCAAAGTTTTTGGAAAACAGACTAAGTATTAAAACTGGTAAAATGTGTTGGAAAACCTATTTTGAATGCATAAGTGTTACAGTAGTGTGTGTATACTTACATGTCTTGCCATAACTGGAATATTTTTGATGAGGAGAAGAAAATTTTATACCACTGGGAATTAGTAAACAATTAAATATTCCATTAAACTCTTTTAGTGAAATGAAAGCCTACATCCTTCTCAGAAATAGATCAGAAAAATATATATTCACTGGTTTAAACGTACTCAAGATTGTTAAGAGTTTATGTTACAGTTGTTATTAGATATACTGAATCATCTTCTCCCAGGCAACTAGTCACAAGACTAGAGGGCATGACCTGAAACTGTTCTAGGGGGATTTTAGGTTGGATATTAGGAAACACTTCTTCACAGAGAGGGTCATTAGACATTGGAATGGACTGCCCAGGGAAGTGGTGGAGGCATTGTCCCTGCATGTGTTCAAGGAAAGGCTGGATGTGGCACTTAGTGTGTTGATGTGGTGGTGGTGTTAGGTCGTAGGCTGGTCTTGATGATCTTAAAAGGTCTTTTGTGCTGAATCAAAGAGGTGCCTGCTTTTAAGGGTCTCTTAGTTTGACACTCTCTTCTGTAATGCAAAGTTTTTGGAAAACAGACTAAGTATTAAAACTGGTAAAATGTGTTGGAAAACCTATTTTGAATGCATAAGTGTTACAGTAGTGTGTGTATACTTACATGTCTTGCCATAACTGGAATATTTTTGATGAGGAGAAGAAAATTTTATACCACTGGGAATTAGTAAACAATTAAATATTCCATTAAACTCTTTTAGTGAAATGAAAGCCTACATCCTTCTCAGAAATAGATCAGAAAAATATATATTCACTGGTTTAAACGTACTCAAGATTGTTAAGAGTTTATGTTACAGTTGTTATTAGATATACTGAATCATCTTCTCCCAGGCAACTAGTCACAAGACTAGAGGGCATGACCTGAAACTGTTCTAGGGGGATTTTAGGTTGGATATTAGGAAACACTTCTTCACAGAGAGGGTCATTAGACATTGGAATGGACTGCCCAGGGAAGTGGTGGAGGCATTGTCCCTGCATGTGTTCAAGGAAAGGCTGGATGTGGCACTTAGTGTGTTGATGTGGTGGTGGTGTTAGGTCGTAGGCTGGTCTTGATGATCTTAAAAGGTCTTTTCCAGCCTTGGTAATTCTGTGATTCTGTGAAGATACCACTCAAAATTCAGAAACACAAATGTAGAAGTGGCCCTACTTTGTAGACCTGATGATATATAAACACACTTTTGCCAGGATACCAAAGATTTTAATTCAGGTTAAATCAAAGAAAGACTTTTTCTTGCTTTTATTTTACAATTTTTACATGTGAATGATATACAGAGCATCTAATGGGGTATTGCAGTGCAGATAAGGTAAGACGATACTGTTATAGTGGGTAATGAAACAGAATAAATATTAGAAAATCCAACAACCCAAAATTTCTGGAGGTTAATTTATTCTGTGGGAACTTCAGCCAAAGCCCATTGTCGCCTTTCCATTGCATAAAATGGACTTCAGTGTCATCCTTCATCGAGCATCATGAAAATATCTGAAATCAAGCAGTGACGTACATTATCTTCTCTTCCTTTTTAGAAGTTGCATTCTATATGTATTTTTCTGTTTTCTGAAGACTAGGAAGATATTTTTCTTTGTTTTCAAATATATTTTTTGTGTCAGTTAATTAAAATTCTAAGAATTTCAGCTTCTGCATTTTTGCAGTGAGTGACCTAGTTCATTGGAGAAGTAGGTTAAAATTAGTCTTCATAAAAACCTATTTTCATCTCATAGAATATCTTTTAGTTCATGTCTTTTTGTATTTCATAAAGTGTCTATCTCTTCATGCTTAGAAAGCCGACATTATATTGCTTAGCTTTGATCAAGACATGCTCATTCAGACCGTGACAGCCTTAATTACATACAGAGATATGGTAACAAGGCAGGCTTTTTCTGCCTGATATTCTTAGTATCTTACAGTATTACATTGATCTAGATTTTTTTTTTTATTTTTTACATTTTTTTTTTTTTTCCAAAACCCAATGAACTTATGGAGAATGAAGTTGATATTGGTTTGGTTTTTTTTTTGTTTTTGTTTTTGTTTTTCCATTTTAACACATCTGTATAATAGCATTCAGAGATAAGCAGTGTGATATATTCACACTTTATAGTTAAAAATTACACATGCACTGTAAGAAGTCTCAGATCACAATCTCTGGCTTCCCATGTGACTTCTTATGACATGCGACTTGATAAGTTTATGCTGATCATATACTTGGTTAGTTTCTCTGGCTATATGCTGCCATTGTTATGGCTAAGACTACATTTGTGCAGGGTTCATAATTACAGCACACTTCATTCTTTATTCTTATTTTTAGGAAAGGTGCAACTGCATGGAGAAAGTGTTTGTGTGCTTATGCAAGCCTATGAGTGCCTGAGAGGTTTCTGAACTTTGTCAGAAACTGTAATAATAATTACTTTTTTTACTAGTTCAGATTTCAGCACAGATATAAATTTGTCTATGTGATCAAATGACTTGCAGGAATCAGAAAATATGCTACTACTATTTAGAGATTTTTTGTAAAAAAAATAATAATTTTGGACTGTTCCAATCCAAATGTACAAAAGTTCATGGGCAACAGCTATTTCTGCAGAAGACCTTGCTTCTGACTAAACATGGTTTTTTCTCCATCTTTGAGCAGTGATTAAGCCTCAGCCCAAGACAATGCCTTATTTTTTATGAACATGTACTGGAATGATGGCTCACAAGCTGATTTTTTTTGGCCTTAATTCATATAATATATGAATATATTCATAGAATATATGTTTGTGGAGCATGTGGGGCTTGACCCCTATCACCTTCTCGCTGCAAGTGGGCAAGAACAGTGCAGAGCCTTAATTGCTCTCAGGAACATCTGAACTGACAGATCTGAACTGACAGATGGGGAAATGACACTGGTCTTACGAATGGTCAGTTCATATTACATTCCCACGGAGGCAAAACATAATTTGGTTTTCTCTGACTTAGAGAAATTACATACAGAGACTTCAAAGTTACTGTACGTCCACAAAAGAAGTAGAAGCATTGCTGACAAAATATTAGCTTTTTTCCGTGCACAGTTTTTCAATACTTGCATTTGCAATACAAAGACCTTGTCCACTCACCTCACTCTAAGAGTAATTTCCTTACTATCATTATTACCTCATTTGTACTGCAGTGGCACCCAGAGGCATCAGCAATATTTAGGGCCTGTTTTCCTATGCGTTATACAGACAAATAAGAAAGGAATAAGGACTTTGCTTAAAAGAGCACACATTTTTCAGGGTCTAAATTTAGTCTTCCTCATCATATAAACAACTGGGAGCACATGCATTGTCCATAATGAAAAAAAGAAAAATATAGATCCATTTTGGACTCCGGTGAGACCTCTGTACAAGGACATAACAAGGAATTTTGAGAATCTTATTTCCTCTGGGGTTTAAGGAGTTGCTTCCTAGCCACATAACACAGATCAAGTGTATTGATATATACAATCATAATATCCAGCTTTCTGTCATCACCTCAGTAATTAATGTAAACTAGCTACATATGCATGATTTTTAGTCCCGTTGAGGATGTCACATTTGCCCATGTGCTGCCTGAGGAAGCTAGAACTGGGTCCTTCACTTCACCTGCAGCATCATTGTCCCACAGCGTACCAAACATACTCCAGCTGGTGAGAACAGTAGATTTCGCAGTGGGTCAATTGCACTAACAGCATGCCAGGTATGAAACGTTGCTTTATTTTTTGCTTGGCAAATTTTTCAGGTTTTGAATTTCATTAATTTCAGTGACAACACAGAAACATTCCAGGACATAACCATGCTACAGCAGGGGTTAGATTTATTTTTAAAGGTAATGTTACTGAAGAAATTATGATGCTCTGGGGATAAATTAATTTTCCTGCAAATTTTCCTTAGGGGATGGCTTTGGAGTTAGACTTCTTGTTATTTTAAATAGAAGTTTAGGAACAAGAAGAAGCTTCATTAACTACCTTTGTCGTTGTTAGGCAAGCCATTGCTCTGAACAGTTTTTTTCCTTTTAATTTGAGGTAGGGATAGGGAGGTTGAGATGTTTTACATTATGTGAAGTGCTTCTGGCATTTAGCTATTAGGGAGACTGGGATTGGTTTACCCACTGGGTCATGGTAAATGAATGCAGATGCAAAGACTGTGTCAATTGTGTCAATGGCGAGGGCTATGCCACACAGATTCTGAAAAATTAGAGCAGGGCAGGAAATAATTTATTTTTCTAACAACCTATTTCCCATTTACAAGTTGTACCTGTTGAAGCTGAAAATGCTCCCCTTGTTTTGTCACTTCCCTGTTGGCTGTCTCTCTTCTTTATTTGACAGATATTTAACACTTGAGGCCTTAAGTTCAAGCAAGTATTATTAACAACAACCATTATAGTCCCCTGGGGATTAATTTTACTTTGTGTGTGTGTGTTTTCACAATAGTTTCAAGATGCTGGAATGCAGATATATTTCTAGTAAAAAAGTAGTTTAGACAGGTTGATTCATTTAGCTACCCAGCAGGATCTGATTGCTTTTCTAAAGTTAATTCCCATTGAATATTTTTCCTAACAGAAGAATACAACAGTAGCTTTTCCTATGAATGAAAGTAATTGTTTTCTTACAAAGGAATGAGTGAAAATTCAAGTTTTTCCCATATACTTCCTTTAGTACTTTTTTTCAAGTCACTCAAAGTGAAATATATTAGTCAAATAGACATTTTCAAGATATCTTTCATGCCATGCCATGCCCTGTTTTTTAAGAACTGAAGCCTCTGTGTTTTCTAAGGAAATTAAAAGATTGTTTACCTTTTTCAGAGGCAGACTATTTTTTTTTTTTTTTTTTTTTCCAAGTTTGCTGGTTTGGATGGGGTGTTAAGTCTTCTTGCTTGATTGCAGCTGACAAAGCAAAAAGGCCTCTTTGTCCCTCTCTTCAAGCTGTGTGTGAACTCAGTGGAATTCTGAACAGGTAAAATAACACATTCTATGTGTTGCAGATGTGCTAATACCAAGTGCTTTTGTTGTTATGGACTTTATGAGCAGCAACTATGAAACAGAGATGACAACGATTTGTTTTTACTGGTGCTGGCATTTAAACAGCGTTTGATGCTCCCGAAATAAAAAATGTTCTGTTTTCATACTCTCACTGAAGATTGAAGTGCAGATTAAAGCTTATTCTGTATTTATGGTTTGCACCCAGGCAAAACCCAATATAAATCAGATTGCAATAGTGGCTTTGATGATAGATTCCACAGCAAATTTAATAATTTGTCACATAGTGGTTGAAAAGTAGCTGAGAGGCTTAAAGAGTCAAAAGTAACTCAAGCAAAAGAATTTAATGTATCTGAGCCAAATTATGCCTGCAATGCATATGTAGAAGCCCAGCAGAGGGTAGAACAACCTGCAGGGAGCTGAGAGGAATGACTTAACTTGCAGCATACTCCTGGGTGCCTGCACATGGCCAAGTTGAGAAGTCTGATGGTCCTGAGCCCCACCAGGTTGTCCTTCAGCAGCACATGGCTCAGCAGGGCACTTGGGATTGTTCTTTTATTTTTCTGTCTCTACATGGGATGGGGGCAATTTCAGGGGCCAAGTACAGTCCAGTGCAAGAGATAGCAACCTTTAGGGTTGAAAAGCCATTGTGGACAATTACAGAGAGTTTTTAGCCCTTTTAAAATTCTGAATTTCATCTTATGTGGTATGTAACTTGTCAGGAAAGAGTAAACAATAAACAAAAAGTCCTGGAGCTCTTGTTCTCTGACAATAGATGCTAAAAACCTGACTGCAGGCTTTTAATCTGCCCTCTGGAGTTCCTCTGGAGTTCCTCCTTTAGTTAAGTGTTAGTTTAACACTTTATAAAGACTTGTGTAGTTTTAAACTGTGATTCAGAGTTCTCTTTGAAAGACACAACTTCTTCCTTATTATAAGGTTCACTAAAAAGCCCATTCCATAATATACGGACATGCAATTGTACAGATTTTAAAATAAAAAATGGACTGCAGGTTAATAGATTTCAAATTTTGTACTTAAGTTCACTTGAAAGTGAAAAAGTGGTTAAAAGAAATGTCTGAATGGCATATGCCTGGAATGACATTAATTATTTGCAGAGAGTGGTGAGCTCAGGAGAACGGTATATGTTTTAAAGTCAGTAGGAGACTTTTCTTCTTGAAATACCTTCCAGTGTATGTTAACATGCCACAAACAAATCTTTTTGACAAGTAGTTAGTGTGCAGTGTGTCCTCTTTAATTTGTTCTGATTACTTAGACTAAATAGGTAGTTCTCAAGTAAATGTTCCTTTCATTAACACCTTGACAGCCGTTTTGGTAACATTGCTGCCTACAGTGATCTCTGTCTTGACTTTTATTCAAAACCTCCTAAAGAGTTGTCATGAAGGAAAGATGCTATCTTCATATTAGGCCAATTTATTGATCACTTAAGACTCTCTTTCTTCTTTCTGAATGTCAAACAAAACTGAAGGATTGGGATTTAAAAAAATAAAAAAAGTCTTATTTAGTTGTAGAACTATAAACAATTATAGAAATAAAAATTCTTTCACTTTTAAATGCTTGCAATATCTGGGAACAGCTGACTTGGCTTTTTGTAGTTACGAAAGAGACATTAGGTTTATTCTTACCACTCCTGAGCTCTCAGCAGATTCCATGTAGAATGCTACTCCAGCGAGAAATATATACACCTTTAGTAGTTGTATCCCTTTAAACATGGGAAAAAGTAGATGCAGTCTTGATATAAATATTAATGTAATAACTTCAGGCAAAGACAGTGTGCCGTACAAACCTTAATTAGCATCTCAGAAGGATTTATTCCAATAAATTGTCTGATACTGCTGTGTAAATGGCTTCAGATAATGAATTTGCTCTTGGTTTCACTATGGAATACAATAACTGAGCAGGAAAACAGGAACTGGACCTCATAGTGGCTTTAGAAGCGAATCTCATTTTGAGGCTGGAGAAAGAATAGGGAGTATATCACCCACCAACAAACCTGAAAGTGTTTCATATGTGTAGGAATTAATTAAAATTTAGGACTGTGGCAATCTGTATGAAAAAAAAAAAGAAAAAAAAAAAAAGAGCATATCTATCTTTTTCCTAAATTTTACCTAAAGAAATTTATCCCTTGAAATGAAATCATAGCTTGCTTTTTTAGAACCTCAGACTGACTAATAGATTTACATTGTTTTCCTCCAGTTTTCAGTTTCTTACGGATTTCAGTGAGCCTGTTACTTTGAAAATCTCACTCCAAAAGAGCTTTTCAGAAGACTTCGGTGACATCTAATCTTTAGAGAAGGCCATAAAAAAACATCTATCACAGAGAACAGCTATCACAGAGAAGATCCGAAGGGTTTTTCCCTATGCAGGGAGAGAAGTGGGGGGCAGTGGGCAAGGACTGTATAAAAATGCGGGACTCTGTGGGTGCATGGAAGCACTTCTCCACCTGGAACTACTTCCCCACCGTCGACATCGAGGACATCGCTGGACCGTGGGTGTTAACTATGCTCTCGCTTGCTGTCCTCTATCTCTCTGCTTTCTCCTCTCTTTCCTGTCTCTGTTTTCCTGCCTGTCCTATCCGCTCTAGGACTTTTGTTGTGTTATTGCAATAAAAATTTGTTGTGTGCGTGACATCTGACCTCGTTTGTGTCTTAATTTCACCATTTAGGATCACCTTTATTTATTAAAATTGCCAGGTACCCGAATACCGGATCGTGTCACATATTTTTTAAGAACTGGGTCTGAGAAATTCAGTATAGATTTAGTATGTATATGAATTTTAAAAAAAATATAAACTGCAAAATGTTAGATACTTAAAATGATCTAAGACGATGTAAAAAAAATGCCACAAAGAAATGAGCTACATAGTTCAGCTGTATTCTGATAATGTTGTCTCATGCATATTTTGATGAAAGACACTGCTGTTTCAGGGAAGGTAATGCATTTATTTGACTGTTGAGATGGTGAGGCTTATTTCTTACTCTTAAGCCAGAAAATAAAAGATAAGAAAGTCACATATCCCTGTGCAGACTGAATCTTCTAAGGTAACTGCCAAAGTGAGAGCTACCAAAGATATACTGAAAGCCAAACCTCCCTAATTTTTCACAACACTCTTGCTTTCTGTGTATCATTTCATGATCCCTGGCAAAGTCAGTCTGTTTGAAAACTCTCACTTTCATGATGAAAAGAAGATAAAACATATGTAGGTATAAAAAACCATACAATGTTTGTTTTAATAAAATTATCTAATATATACAATATTCTATTTTATATAGTTCTTTCTTTATATACACATTCATATACATACACATATATATATATATATACCCCCAAATTCAGAAGCCACATATGTGAGCTCTTTACCCTGTTTTAGCCTATTCATATTCTGTCTTTAACACAGTTTCTAGAGCATGTGAAAAGCATACAGGTAGCAAAGGGTCACACCAATGTTTGAGAGGCTGTGGAATCCGCTTTTCACAAGAGACAAGAAGAGTATGGCTAATCCTTAACTAATGGGGTACAGCACAATTAAGCACCTTAAAAAGTTTAAAGGAACATGTACAGAAATTATTAAAGTAATTCGTATACCTTTCAAATTCTTTGACACTTTATTTTTCTGCTTCTTTTTGTCATAATTTTCTACTTACTTTATAGTATGAAATAAGTATAAATGATATGTAAAAAGTAATGCTAACTTGTCAGGGGCAAGTCATAATTTTTAAGTAGTCTTGTATGTAGCTGGAGCAATACATACAGAAAAAAAAATATTAGTAGTTGTTGATGGCTGGGCTTACAACTGTTACCATAATGGTTTCTGCACTTTCCTGTTCTAAGCTGTCACAGTTTGACTCATGATTGGCAATTAAACCAGACAGCAACAATGCTCTCGATCGCCTCCCCCTCCTACCCAGGTATGGAAGGAGAGAGAGAATGAGAGAGAGACTGTTCTGTATTGAAAACTACACAGCTTTAATTAAAAACTAAAGATAAGAGAAAATATGTACAATTATAGACAAATGTATTCAGGAATGTGCAAAACACTGTTGCCTCCCTCTGCCCTCAGCAACTCCCACAGCATCTTCTAAGCTGTGAGCAGTCTTGAAATGTCCTGGAGCTGCCAGAGAGTAAGCAGAGTGATGAGGGTCAGGAGAACTTGATCCTGGGGGTTGACAGTGATGGATGGATGGAGGCCTCCCCGAACACTGGCCATGGATGGAAGGGAAGAAGCAGGAAGGAAGTTGTCTTCTGTGATCTCTGACCTTCCTCTGAGCTTACGTACATGGAATAGAATACATGGAATAGAATATCTCTGGCCAATTTTGCTGTCTGTCTAATTCAGCCTTCTGTGGGGGATCTCCCAGTAGTGCCTGAGCCAGCAGGGCAAAGATGTGACCTTGAAGTCTCATCAGTAGCATAAATATTCCAGTGTTTGTTATCAGTCCTAGCTGGAACACTTACTCTTAAAAGAAATCTTACTGAAGGAAAATCCCAAAACAAATGGTAAAAGGCTCAAACTAGGACATAAGCTTAGATTGTTTATGTATGTGAAGAAACTGGGTTTTTTTCATGGTCATCATATGACAGCTTTTATTATAACACATTTGAGCAGATAAAAATGGGACTGGGCAAGGCAGATTTAGAGAGTTTGGTCTAATACTAGGTTGTTTACACTTTTTCAACCATCCTATGTACCTGTAGAGATGAACTTCTGTGAGTTTATTAATTCTATTTTGCTTCCTTTAATAACATTTTTCAGTATTTTTGCATACAGTAATATAATTTGTAAGATACTTTCCAAAGTTACTTTCACACTTGCTTGAACCAAATGATGGTTTGTAGTACTTTATATTTTTTAACCCTTTTGTCAACTATCTTTTCTAAAAAAGATTGGTGACTGATAATGGAAATTGATAGGGAGAGTTAATATATTTTAAAGTAATACCAAGCCTTACTAGAAGGAACAGAGGGTTTCACCAAAAATAGAATTATTGTATGGAGTTGTAAAAATAACTTAGAGTATTCTTCAAAGAAGAAAGCTGATGTGCATTTCCTAGTTTGTAATACATCTAATTTAGTATATTTTAAAACCTCTTTTTGCACATATTTTTTAGGAAAATGGAAGAAAAGATCAGTCTGGAAATTTTAACTCATTTGGAAATGTTATCTGAATAATTTCAACTTGTAAAACACACAAGATGTTTCTTGAGACCTTGGCCATATCTCATTTATCAAGAAAATTAATGTGTATAAAAGAAGACTGTTTTCAGAAGAAGAAAAAATTAGATATGATATTAGTGAAAGGAGAGATAACTCCCTGCTAAACCTATAAAACCAAAGGAAAAGTAAAAGACCACACCAAACAAATTCTGACAATATTCAGATTCTTGAAACTTAAGCAGAGATGTTTCTTATGGCACTTTTCATGTGAGTTTCAGCACAGGATTCTCTTCTATGTGGGCTCTTAGAGCATATGGCAATACCCAATTTACATTTTTAGACTTTGAAGTGTTAAATGTTTTGAGAGTGACAAATAGTGAGAAAGTGACGAAGAAGAAAATTGTTTTACATTAGTTATAGCATGCTGGCACTCTGTAGGAGTTGTCAGAACTGAAGTAACAATTGTACTTTTTAATTGAGGTTAAAGGTGCCAAGAGGCTTACAGATGAGCTGATGCAGCTTGAGATATCCAAGCAAGATATTTTAAGAATGTGTTTGGTTTCTTTAGGTATAGTTAGTATAAAGAAAAGATTCCTTTTCTCATTGACTTAGTTTAGAGTATAGGGTTTATTTGCAGAACAAGGTGCATGTAGGATGTTAATGAAGTACTTGCCTCACTATTGCGAACCATGTAGCATAGAATAGGTTTGCTTTCTTTTCTGTCAGGATGACTACACTGAGAAAAAGTAACTTAATACTTAACTTTTATGCCTCTGTGTCTTGACCCTTCTTTTGCAATTGAGTTAGCCTCTTGTGGTAGTATAAAAAAAAAAAATCACAAAACTGACACAAGGCTTTCTCCTGGCCAGAAATTAGTTAAAGGTACTTCCAGATAACTTACAAGAAGTGTGTGGAGTGTGTGACAACTATATATCACTGGAAGATTACACTAACAGGTCAGAGCTTTGTTGCCCCTGTCATAACTGTATTCCATTTATACACAAAGGGTGCACAAATCTGGTCTTGACTGCAGTTCTGATTCATTTGTAATTTTTGCATAAACTCAGAATTTCTATACTATATATTTGCACTTGTGTTTATCAATGTCTTTCTGTTCCTCAACGCTGTCTGCATTGTCTACCAGTGCCTCTCTATTATATTGGCTTTGCTCAGGTTATAAGGAAAATGTCAGGGAAGAGTTTCTAATCAGTTTTCCAGAGTTCATTCAGTGGGTAACTCAGATCACTGAAGGAGAAGGTAACACCTTTCCAAGGAGATCCATTTGCTTCTTGCTTCTTTTTGACCTTGGCCATAAACCTTTGGACACTCAGGTTGTGTCCTGTGTTCCCAGGTTCAATAACATGAGGAAGGATTCTTTCTTTTCTTTGTTGTAGTCTGACTGCATCCACCTGGTATTTATTATGTGTACATTCCCTTCTATTTCTGACAATGAGACAGAAAGATTTATTTGAAGCCATAATTTATAAAGATAAGTAGATATATTTTAATATTAATTTCATGTTCAAGCTGCTGATTTGGGAGTAAGTATTGACAATGGGTCATATAACAGAATCACCACAAACATGCTGAATGCAATAAGTAAGAACAGTCCTACTTTATGTGACATTGGTGGAAGCTTTCTGGTGCATAAGTCACTGAGCTAAAGTTTTAAGCCTAAATTTACAGGCACACTGAATGATACGCAGAGAATGCTTTGTCTGCACAGGCCAACCATGGTTAAAGACAGAAAATGTTTTAATGTGGATCTTAAAAACCAACTGAGATAATAAAATGGGTTTAATGACAGTAAGAGTGTTTCTTCTGCTGGAAAACTATTTTAAGGCAAATAGATTTGATTTCAGTGACCTTGTATTCACACTCCAGCACCTCTAGAGCATTCTAGCAAGCTATATTTGGAAAACAAAACCTAGATGATATACTATTAGTTTTGGTTTGGTGTTGATTTTTTTTTTTTTTTTTTTTTTTTCTGAGCCCTTTCTACTGAATAGTGAAAAAATATACAATATGTTCTAGAGAAATAAATTTTCTATTTCTTTTTCAGAAAAAAACTTTGACAGGGAAGTAACACTATCCCACCTAAATAACATCCAGATTTACACATAGACAATGAGAAATACTCTATACCTCTGACTTGCTGCCTTGTAAATTTTTTAAACAGTTGCAGATGGGTTTTTTTTGGTTTCCTGACAAGTGAACCCAACTTGTGGGAAGGAATGCTGACCATGAACTGTGGACTGTTTCTCATACAGACCTGGAAGATGTAAAACCTTAAAATAAATGAAGAAAGATTTTCTAGTTTCTACTTTACATTTAAAATAATCAAGAAGATATTTCTTAACACTCCTCCTACTCCTCCTCTACCTCCCTGGCCTCATTCTTTGGTGACCTTTGAAGACACCACAGTAATGCAATCAAAGTCCAGAGAGCAAATGTAAACGTGTAGCAATTAAAAAAAAAAATAATTAAAATAATATTGTTATAACTTACAGTTTATTCAATACTGAACTGACATCTGTTTGTTCACCTGATGGAAAAACAGCAAGAAAATTTTACTATCAGTTACTGCTCTGGATTTTCAATCTGTGTGAGATACTGAGGTTGGTGAATGACAGTAATAAAAAAAAAAAAAAGACAGTAAGAAGCAAATAGATTTTTTTTTTTTTCCTCAAAGTACTACTCTTCCGGAGTAGATATTATTTTAGTATGACTTAGTATTTCATAATAGCACAAACATCTAAGTATCAGACTGCTGGCTAGCCCTTCTGAATCAATGCCAAGTCATTACATCACCTGTACTTTGCCTCAGGCCTCTGCTCACACAAAAAAATACAGGACTGGGGAAAGATAAAGCATCAGAAAGTTTGACTTCATTATAAAACGTGACAAACATAACAACATTATTGCTTGTTAATTTTAAAAAACCCCAAACTTTCCCTGTGTGCAATCATAGAACCATAGAATCCTAGGGGTTGGAAGGGACCTCGAAAGATCATCTAGTCCAACCCCCCCTGCCAGAGCAGGGTCACCTAGAGTACATCACACAGGAATGCATCCAGGTGGGTTTTGAATGTCTCCAGTGAAGGAGATTCCGCAACCTCCTTCGGCAGCCTGTCTCAGTGCTCTGTCACTCTTACAGTAAATTTTTTTTTCGGATATTCACCTTGAACCTCCTATGCTCCAATTTACACCCATTACCCCTTGTCCTGTCACTGGTCATCACTGAGAAAAGCCTAACTCCATCTCCCTGACACTCACCCCTTACATATTTGTAAACATTGATGAGGTCACCCCTCAGTCTCCTTTTCTCCAAGCTAAAGAGACCCAGCTCCCTCAGCCTTTCCTCATAAGGGAGATGTTCCACTCCCTTCATCATCTTTGTGGCTCTGCAAGCCCCTTCCATTGTGTCTGACTTGGAAATTAACAACATATTTTTTTTCCCCCCTTTTCTTCTCTTACTGTCGCAATTAACAGTTTTTCAGCTTTCAGAAAGAGCTATATTGTTTATTTTTTTCTTTTATTGGGATTTTATGTTTTGTGAGTATCTGCCCATTAGACAAGTGGCCTTTTCTTTGGCTGGCACTTGCAACTTGAAGCAGGTCATATTTAAAAGGCAGAAAAATTAACATTCTGAAGAAGTACTAATAGAGTTTTTTATTCTAGTGACTGAAAGGCAAAGGTTTTTAACATACAGATTTAAATGTTGTATATCAACTTGAGTCTTCATAAATACATTTCATTCAACCTGCAAGACTTCCTTTCTTACCCCATGAAATTACATTATCAAAGTTACCAGTCTGTGGCTCAAAGTCTTAAAGTTATGCTGCCAATAATTAAGCAGTTTCCTTCAATACCAAGTAAAATTTAAGATGAAATATAGCTATTTTCTCTGCCAGTTTTAAATCCTGTAGCTGGAAATGTTCCAAAACTACAAAAATACCTGTCCATCTGACAAACATTGACTTTCACAATGTGATCTGTCTAAGAAAAAACAAAACAAACCCAAATAGAACAAGCAAACTGCCATGAAGAGTTCATTTAGAAGATTTAAAAGAGATGAGTAAACCAGGTCACTTTTCTCATATGAGTACATGCATAATTAGGTTTTCAATCAGACAAAAATAAAATTATATCTTTGTTTATATCAGACCTTACCTTCAATTTCAAGTATCCCATCACAGAACAAAGACAAGCTGTACAAAAAGTAGGGACCCACATTGTCACTTACTGATTTTGGATCTCAAAATACTTATATGTTTATCTCTTTTCCCCATTGAGAAAAATTATTAGTTTCTCTGTCTAACAAACCCCCGAATTGGCTTGCTTTCCAATAAAAAAAATAGCCCATATGGTATTTTAAAATTGATTTTAAAATTTGTGTAAGCTGACTTACCAAGTAGATAGTAACCATCTGGACTTCTCAATAAATCAATATGCATCAAGCAATGAAGACAGAATTCTAAAAGCAGAAGGAGGTATTTGCAGTTGCTAAGCTCCCTAACCACCTTTTAGACAAAAGACATTGAGTTAGACCAACGTGTATTATACTTGCAATAAGCCTGAAACTTAGTGTTATATGTAGTATTTGTTCCACTTTTGATACAGCCATGAAAGGTTCTTCTAGTGAAAAAAACTGACCATCACAGCCAGCACATATCTCTTGGTATTGTAAATGATCTGTCTCTGTTATTACCTTATTGATTCTTAAACTGAAATGTTTCTTTTGAGTGGTACTGCAGTACCTATAAGTTAAAGTCTCAAAGCCATTTTCTCTGAGAATAATGGACATGTCACAAGCTTTACAGATCCCAAAAATTACTCTTTAAAGATGATCCACTGGTTTGGTGCTGTCATGGTTGGAAAACAAGTTATCCCAAAAGATGACATGAATAAGTTATGACCTCTGTGTCTGCACTGCACATTAGAGGAAGAGGAGCTAATAGTTTCACCCAGTGTGGTAAGGAGTTCTAACTAAATATATTGAGAGGTGATTGTGCTAGCTATGTTCCCAAAACGTACATGATTGTATTGGCAAAGTGCTGCACTTCATCTAAAAAATCCTACATCTTCTTAATTTTTTTTTATATTTTTTTTTTTTAAAGGACATGCAAACCATTTTCTCTGCGTGTTTGAACCATGAACAAGAACATATAATCATAGAATCATAGAAGTGTTCAGGTTGGAAAAGACCCTTGGGATCACTAAGTCCAACCATCATCCCTACTCTACAAAGTTCTTCCCTAAACCAGATCCACCAACACCACATCCAAATGACCCTTAAACACATCTAGGGATGGTGACTTAACCTCCTCGCTGGGCAGCCTATTCTAGTGTCTAATCACTCTTTCTGTGAACACTTTTTTCCTAATGTCCTCTCTGAACCTACCCTGTTTCAGCTGGAAGCCATTCCTTCTTGTTCTATTGATAATTACCAGCACGACCCTCTCTACAATGACCTTTCAGGCAGTTGTAGAGACTGATGAGGTCTCCCCTCAGCCTCTTCTTCCTCAAGCTAAACATTCCCAGCTCCTTCAAGTGTTCTTCATAAGATTTATTTTCTAGGCCCTTCACCAGCTTCATTGGTCTCCTCTGTACTCGCTCCAGCACCTCGATATCTCTCTTGAATTGAGGTACCCAAAACTCAACACAATACTCTAGGTATGGTCTCATCAGTGCTGAGTACAGGGGGACAATCACCTCTCTACTTCTGTTGGTCACACAATTTCTAAGACAAGCCAGGATGCCATTGGCTTTCTTGGCCACCTGGGCACACTGCTGGCTCATATTCAGCCCCTTGTCAATCAGAACCCCCAGGTCCTTTTCTGCCAGACACTTTCCAGCCACACCTCCCCAAGCCTGTAGCATTGCCTGGGGTTGTTGTGGCCCAAGTGCAGGACCCAGCACTTGGCCTTGTTGAAGCCCAGACCATTAACATTAGCCCAACTATCCAATCTATCCAAGTCTCTGTGGAGAGCCTCCCTATCCTCATGCAGATCAACCCTCCTGCCTATCTTGGTGTCATCTGCAAACTTACTGATAATACACTCCATGTCCTTATTTAGATAATCAATAAAGATGTTAAACAGAAACAGTCCCAACACTGAGCCCTGAGGAACACCACTTGTGACTGGCCCCAGCTGGATTTGACTCCATTGACCACCACTCTTTGGGCCTGACTGTCCAGTCAGTGCTTGATCCAACAGATCATGTGCTCATCCAGGCCATGAGCCGCCAGGTATTTTTTATGAGAGTTCTGTGGGGAACAGTTAAAAGATGGGTTTATGGCAGTATCATCAAGTTCAACAAAGCCAATTGCAAGGATGGGTCAGGGCAATCCCAAGTACAAATACAGGTTGGGCAGAGAATGGATTGGTAACAGTCCTAAGGAGGAGAACTTGGGCGTGGTGGTTGATGAGAAGCTTAACATGAGCTGTCAGTGTGCATTTGCATCCCCGAAAGCCAACTGTGTCCTGGGCTACAACAGAAGTAATGTAACCAGCAGCTCAAGGGAGGTGATTTTCCATCTCTACTCCACTTTTGTAGGCCCCCACCTGGAGTACTGTGTCCAGATCTGGAACACTCAGTGCAAGAAGGATGCTGGAGCTGCTGGAGTGAATCCAGAAGAGAGCCAGGAAGATGATCAGAGGGCTAGAGCACCTCTCTTAGGAAAACAGTCTGAGACAGGTGGTTTGTTCAACCAGGAGAAGACACTGGGAGACCTTAAAGCAGTAACTAAAGGGGGACTACATGAAAGCTAGGCAGGGACTTTTTACGAGGGCATGGAGTGATAGGATGACGGGTAAGAGTTTTATACTGGAGGAGGGTAGATCTAGGTTAGGCATTAAGAACCAATTCTTCATCATGAGAGTAGTGATAAACTCGCATAGGTTGCCCAGGGAAGTTGTGGATACCTCATCTCTGGAAGCGCTCAAAGTTGGACAGAACTCTGAATAACCCTGTCTAGTAGGTGGTGTCCCTGCCTATACAGGTGGTTTGGACCTTGATGATCATTAAAAAGCCCTTCCAACCCTAACCATTCTATGAGTTTATGATTTTATTGAAATATCTTTTTTCCTAGAATCCGGTAAATCTCTGTGAGCAATAAGTAGTCTATAGGGTTCTTCAGTGTTATTCCCTGAGATTTTGCATTTGGTTCATTTCTGCATAGGACAGCACTAGATCTTTTCATTAGTAGATTTCATTTAGCCAAATGAAACCTGGGGGTCTTGGTGGACAGGAGGGTGATCATGAACCAGCAATGTGCCCTTGTGGCCAAGAAGGCCAATGGTATCCTGGGGTGCATTAGAAAGGGATGGTTAGTAGGTTAAGAGAGGTTCTCCTCCCTCTCTATTCTGCCTTGGTGAGGCCACATCTGGAGTATTGTGTCCAGTTCTGGGCTCCTCAGTTTCAGAAGGACAGGGAACTGCTTGAAAGAGTCCAGAGCAGACCCACAAAGATGATGAAGGGAGTGGAACATCTCCCTGATGAGGAAAGGCTGAGGGAGCTGGGTCTCTTGAGCTTGGAGAAGAAGAGACTCAGGGGCGACCTCTTCAATGTCTACAAATGTATAAAGGATGAGTGTCAGGAGGACTGAGCCAGGCTTTTTTCAGTGATGACCAGTGTTAGGACAAGGGGCAATGGATGCAAACTGGAGCATAGGAGGTTCCATGTGAATATCAAGGAAGAACTTATTTCCTGTGAGAGTGACAGAGCCCTGGAACAGGCTGCCCAGGGAGGTTGTGGAGTCTCCTTCACTGGAGACATTCAAAACCCGCCTGGACGCGTTCCTGGGTGATGTTGCTCTGGGTGACTCTGCTCTGGCAGGGGGGTTGGACTAGATGGTCTTTCGAGGTCCCTTCCAACCCCACAGATTCTGCAATTCTGTGATTCTGTGAAAATTTGTTGTACTAGAAAAAGCATTCTTTAAAGTCTTCCTGGCCTCCCCTTCTACCTATCAATTATTAATATTTTCATAATTCTTCCTACTATAGTTGCATTTCACAATAAGAGTAGTTCTGGCTGAAAGAAAATGTCACTTTATTTACAGAGAAATGCAGCAGAATATCAACCAAAGAGCAGAATCCGTCCATCCTCAATCTCATGACAATTGGTTAAGAAACATAGAATTGCAAACACCCCTGGTAAATTACATGCAACAGATTAAAAAAAATAATAATAATTAAAAAATCACCTTTAAGTAATGTACGAATGTAAAATTTTAAAGGCTAGAAACTGATCTTTTCATACTCAATTCTCACTAAACAGAAATAACAGATTTTTAAAATAGTCTGTTTGAACTGAACAGAATATAAATGAAGTATTTGCATTTGTCCACCAGGGCACAGCAAAACACTTTTTTCTGCTATTCAGAGTCCTTGTGTGTCTTGAGAATGATGGAGGCTCCAAATGATTTTATTTCTTATCTTGGAACAAAATGTCCCTGTAGATCATCTGTGGGATATTACAACTCTTCACGCCATATATATTAAGGAAATGTGTAACTTGCTATTGATTAAAAGCTCTCCATTGTTTAAATTACATTCTCAGTGTTTACCAGTTATATAATATTGCTATATTTTTTGCTAACTTTCTTTTTCTTTGCTGTTTTCATAACACCTCACTGGAAATATGAGACCTTTTTCAGTGTTAACAAAGGGTGAAACCTAGGTAGGAGTCTATAATGTTTGCAAACCTAGATATACACAGGGCCAGTGCTTGATAACAAGCACTTAAGTCAGCTTCTCAAGTTATACATGTGGTTAATGCATGACTGGAATGGGACCATAGAATTAGCATAGAAGTCTGCTTAGACTTTCTCAGAAAAGGTAGACTGTGATAGTAGCAAAAATGAAACTAACAAGGAAACCTCATGTCTGGATCTAGACTAAGAATGGGTTTTGCCTTTTAGGTTGTTGATAGTGCATGGATACAGACCTGGAACATTTAATTTTCATAAACAAAGTGATTTCTATTATTTATTAAATAATTATTTTTTAAAGAAAATGAATAAGTAGTAAAAAAAATATAAAAAATAGTTTATCTCCCTAGTTCTAATGTTTTTCAAACTATACTAGGGGCCTTTTGTTACTGAATTCTGGAGCTGCAACTGGAAATTATCAATAAATATGAAAGTTTAAGGAATTACATAGAAATCTGCTTAATTTGGGGACTAATTTTAAACAAGTTCTTAGTTCTTGTGAATTTTTATTTAAAAAATGACTCTAAGGATGGTGATAGTATGTTCATACCTTAGCTCCTGAGAATACAATGACATTCATATTCACTACCTTTTAAAACAGATTAATTTAAAAAGAAGAGATTTTTGAGAAGTTAAAGCAGATTGATTTAAGCAACAGAAAAGAGGATGCACTATTTCTAGCTTTGCTAAATTCAGAGAGGTGGAGCAGAAGGTACTGATTAGAGAATTCAAGATCCTTGAGGCAACAATTAATAAAGGCTTTGATAATTGTCATGGTTTAACTTGGCAATTAAATGTATGACAACAGTGCTCTCTATCCTCTCCCTCTCCTACCCAGATAAGGATAAGAGAGAGACAGAATAAGGAGAGAGGCTTCTGAATTGAAAACAAAACTTGACAGCTTTAATTGAACACTAGAGATAAAATAAAATATATTCAAATATGTGCAGGAATTGTGCAAAAACTCTATCACCTCCCCTTACCCACAGAAACTTCCATGGCATCTCCTGACCTGTAGAGCAGTTTTAAGAAGTCCTAAAACACTGCCAGAGAGCAGAGAGAAGCCAAGGGTGGAGTTATTAGGGTCTTGAACACACGAGCCTGAGGATCAAAGAAGATATACAGATGGAATCCTCCCCGGATGCCAGCCATTGACAGAAGAAAGGAAGAAGAAGAGGGGCTTGACTTCTGAGGTCCATAAATTTATATTGAGAGCTATGTATGTATAGATAGAATATTTTGCTTGCCCAATTTTGCCACCTATGTAGCCTGCTTCTCCCTACGGAGGGCTGTAGATGCAACTCTCCAGCTCCTTTAGTGTCCAAAGCAGCAATACTCCACAAGAGGAGCAAAGTGTCCTTGGTCTCTCAGCAGTAATTATAAATATTCAGGCCTTATTGGTCCACTGGCTGGTACACTTGCTGCAACTTTCAGCAAATGTGTCACTTAGAAGAGAGTTCACTGCAGAAAAAAAAAGAAAAGAGTTAAAAAAAAATTGGCTTAACCAGGCTCAAGTCAGGCTCAATAATACATTACATCTCTAAGCTGTAGCTAGGCGATTCCATATGATGAAGTCTGGAGGGTGTGCATTTGAAGACCGTATCTGCTATTGCTCCAGCTAAATGGACAATAGTCAATTGGACTATGCTGTTTCTATTCAGTACTGATTTCCGAGTTATAAAAGTCAAACTATATATACAAGTATTTGGGCAACTAGTCTTGCAGAGACTCAGAGTCTGAAATGGAATTCAAGGCGAATAGAGATCAGTTAAATAAGGTGAACTATATCCATGAAGGACCTTGTAGGTTAAAACCAAATCTTTAACGTAATATATGACTTTATGGGAAATCAGTTTAATGATTCACAAGAATCAGATGAAATATGATAATGTTTTCTGTTGGTGACTAACCTTACCTTGGTGTTCTGAACCATTTATTCCCCTTTGATCCAGGACAGCTTCAGGAACATCATTTTGTATAAGTAATCATCAGTGAATGGGGGCAGGAAGGCATGAACAAGCAATGTCAGGAGGAGAGAGTGAAGATAACAGTCAGGTAATATTTCTTAGTTGAAAAGATACAGCTTCTCTTTCTTCTTCTTATATGTTTCAAACATTTGAAATCTCACAACAACCTCTTTTTAGCTTTTGCCACTAAATGCTGGAGCTGTAAATAGAAATAAAGCTTAGGAAGATAATTTTTTTTAGACAGCAAGTATATATGGATTAAGAGCAGCTTAAATCTATGTATTGGATTTCTAGAAATCCTTTCCACTTTACTCAGAAGGTTTTATTATATCTTCAAAGATTGGAAGATGATTTCAAATTCTTTTTTCAACAGTTTTTCAAATGAGTTGTTGCTTTCTCAATTATTTATATCCTTTGTCTCAAAAAAGTTTTATTCCAGATACGTATCTAGTCTTTCTATCTTTCAGAAAGCAAGAGAAGGGGAAAGGCAATTACATAACACACAGTTGCAGGAAGTGCTGTGGTCATGGGCAGCTGATAGGATCTGAATTTACTGCTGATAATAAACCCTCCCATTTACAGATTGTTGCAAAATCAAATAACAACTGACATCAGAAGCACTCATGAAGGCATTCAGGGTATTTAATTATTATTTGTAAACAGATGTTTCTTGGCAGATCACGTTTTCCTCAGGGCAATGAGGAAAAAATCAGCAGGGAACGCTCTTTGGTGCTCTGATGCTCAGTGACTCAACAGGAGTAACATGTTCTCAATAACTCTCTGAATTGGACTTGTTCTCATTTGCCTTGCATTTGTGAGTAACTTAAGCAAATTGACAAAGGTCCTTTTTCCTTCCCTTATATGGCCTGGATTGAATTAAAATCTCATTACAAAGGGGATCTTTGGTGCATCTTTTTAATTCTCTCCAGATCTTCAGAATTCAGTCTTAGTCAGCTAGAGGTTTGCATTAGTTTATATTACTGGGTGGGCCAGTACAAAATTAGGGGATCCTTCTCTGAAAGGAGGCTCTGTAAAATTAGTGTGTTGTGAGTTCTGTGCTTTGTTCCATAGAATTTCCATGCTAACATGCTTAGTTTACAGCCAAAAGTATACATCACCAAACTGCCAGTTCTTGAACAAAGAGCTGAGCCTCAAGTGGTAGACATTAAACCAGTTTTAATGCATAAAGCAAAGAACAGAATCTCTTTTTCTCATGGTGTAGTTCATTCTATAGGACTAGCTAGAGTGAACTCATTTGGGTCAGCAGAGAAAGTATGTGTGCATTTAAGTATGAGTAGTCAGTGATCTTTTTACCAAGATGCAAATGGTGTATTTTTTATTTGAGACTTCTGTGATAGTCCCACCCTTTGCATTACCTGTCACATTGTTAGGGATCAACAGATCAACATGATAGGCTATGGCTTTAATTCTCTGTGGGGGGGAGTTATTCTAGCACTGGTTGTGATCTCCCCTTTTTATTAGGAGCCAGACAGACCTAGAACTATGAAAGAACTGGTGAAAGTAAATGAAAATATGAAATATTGTGATAAACTTTCAGTCTTCTGGTTCTAACTGATCTCAACAGAGAAGTGCTTCATGTAATCTGCTCTGGTGAGATGCCAGCCTCCTTTTAGAGAAGTGTTGGTGCTTCAGCATTCTCAGAAGGTTTGACACAAAGTATGTGTGGCTACAGTGGACCTTAGTAGTTACTCAAAGCCTAGACAAACTTAAAGGAATGAAACACTTAGGCAAAAACCAGGACAACTGCCTGTGATTCTTTGCCTTAGTTAGTGTTGCTGTTTATCTCACTTTATCTTATTTACTGTTAAAAGTCTTGTACAGGTGGTAAGAACTGACAGCAGTATGTAGATGACAACTACAAAGAATATGCAAATATTAACTTTAGGTGAAAGCAGTTAACTTATTTTGTTTCTAACACACAAATATATACACTAAATAATAAAAGAATTATTCTATGCCAGTTTATAAACAATTTAAATGGAATGATCACAGAATCACAGACTCATCAAGGTTGGAAAAGACTTTTAAGAACATCAGGTCCAACCATCTACCTTACAACCCCTAACCACTAAATCACTAAATGAGCAAGAAAACACCTAGACCAGGGAATTGACACGAAAAGTTATTAAAGAAATCTGAAACTGAATTTCTACTGCTTACATAAAAAACCCCCAAAAAACCTGATGACAAATGAAATATCTGTAGATTATGTCATAATAGATACCCATTGAATTCTATATCATTATATGAGACTACCATAAGGAAAACTTCAATAACATCAATAACATTCCAACCTTAACAATTCTATGATTCTATTCTATGATTCAGTGATTCTATGATCTGTTTTCCAGTTGTTGTTCCATATGAAAATGTTCTCTGAATAGTCAGATTGTTTTGTAATTGTGACAATAGTATTCAGTGGCTTGTTTTTAGACTGAATTTTTTTTTTTTTTTGCCATTTAAGTAAGCATTTAAAATGCATCTACTGGCCTAATTATTCTGGCAACAATGTGACTGAAAAGAGAACTAATTTTTACCTTGCAGAGTGGGTATGTGAAGTGAGTTGGAAAATGTTCAGGGGCAGGTGTTATCTAAACCTTACTCCTCCCATCTCATTTTTTCCCTGTTTTTAATTTAGTAAAAATGCAGATATTTGATAATTTTTTTCTTTTTAAAATGAATTTATTTTAAGCTATTTTTACATCTTAAATGAAAATTTAATATGAAGAAAGAAAAAGATTGGACTGTCAAAATGATTGAAATCTATCTATCTATCTATCTATCTATCTATCTATCTATCTATCTATCTATCTATCTATCTATCTATCATCTATCTATCTATCTATCTAATCTGTCGCTCTGACGCTCTACTTACCTACTTACCTACTTACCTACCTAGTTTTAATTTTCTGTAGGCATTTGGAAAAATTATATACTTTGATGCTTTTATCCAAGCTAAACTTAAAAATGTTCTGGAAAATGTCTTGCTGAACCTGATCTTAAGTATTTTTAGTGATAGGGATTCCACACTCTAACTGTCTAGGCTATGCCAGAGGTTAACCATGAATGGAAACATTTTTTTTATATCTAACCTAAACCTTCTAAACTTGTTACTTTGCTATCCACAGTGGAAGTAAAAAACTGCACTTTTTTTTTTTTTTATAAACTGAGGGGTGTATTGTTGTGTCCCTGTTCTCTTTTCCCCTCTTTTTAGGTGAAAGTAATGTGAAATACAATTTAAAAAATAGAAGTCAGAGTGAAGTTAATGTTATACACATTCTTTAAGAATACATCAGAGCATTTACTTCGTAACGATATGACAAGGCTGCATTGATTGTCCAGAAAGACAATTCATGTGTTTCTCTTTTTTCTTTCTGTCAAGAAAGAAACGACATATTTTTAAATAGTTGTCAGGATTTCTTGCAAAGGAGAGGGACTGCACTTAGTGGTTTAAATTTTTCTGGGTCTGATTTTCTCCTCTAATTGTATCACTCAGTTATGTCTATCATTCAATTTGTCTTCATTGTATTTCTGTGAGAGAAAAACTCAGATAAATTATCAATTCCTATGTAATTTCTTTCAGAATAGTCCACAGTTAAATAATCCAGTTACAGAAGAAAAAAAACCCAAACAACAATTAAAAAAAACCAAAAAAACAACCCTGTATTATTTAATGAACCAGTGAGGCAGAAAATGGAAATAATGAATATCAAACTTTCAAATATATATTAGTTTACAAGACATACTTGCATTAGATTCTATTGTGGGTTTGTTTATTTTTGGTTGTTTGGTTTTTTGTTTGTGTGTGTGTGTGGTTTTTGGTTTTTTTTGTTTGTTTTGTTTGTTCTAAATAACATGCTTTCAAGCATTGAAAATGGAGTATTATCTGAGGATAATATAGTCTACTGAAATTTTTCAATTGATTTCAAGAGGATCTGCTCCATGATCTTGCCAGGCACAGGGTTGAGACTACTGGTCTATAGTTCCTCTGGTCTCCCTTTTTTTCACAATTTGAAACTATGGTTTGTGTTTCACCTTTTCCAGTCAGTGGCAACTTCACCAAACTGCCACAGCTTTTCAAGTGTGGAAAGTAGTTTTGCCATTTTATCCTTCTGTAACCTATACTCTTCGAAGTTCTGTCTGGAGCTGTGAATGGATCAAAATTTTGCTCCTTTTTTTACTCTATCAAGCTGTTATTCGTACTGTTGTGCAATACTTAGTGTTAGGACTTATGACTTTATCAAGAGACACGGTCTTCTTTTTAGAAAGTATTGAATATCCTAGGCAGAAATCCTTGTAGCTGCATTAGCTTAAATAGAATTATACAGACTTTCAGCAGCTTCAGACTTGGCTCTCCATGAAAGTTTTTGTCAGGCTGATATATACCAGGTACTTGTTATAGTTTAAAAACATGGCATTCAAGAAGGTACTGCGCATTGCATGAACTGCAAAGAACTTACTTGACAGTGTAACAGAGCATAAAGTATGTTACTTTCCTCCCTATTGAAGAATAGGAAGATACAGCTCCATTTTCTTGAAAGTATGTACTGTGTTTCTACCACCTGAGAATTTCTTAAAAACACAGGTAATGTTCTAGTCTAGAAAGAATTTCACAAGCAAATCCAGGCTTCATGGTGTATGCAACATTGATGACTCTTCAGACAGCACAGATGTTTGATGCATTAGTTAATCCAGCAGCTATTATGGATGTCTTATACCTTGGAATGCTGCAAACAGCACACCAGCCATATTGGATGCTTTGCACAGTTCTGATGTCTGATGCCCTGGACTGGGGCTGCTCTTGACTGCTGCCCTGGACGGCCCTGCCCTTTCAGTCTCTCCTGCAGGAAGCTACCAGCCCTCTCCTTTTCGGTGACTTAATTTTAGAAAAGGTGAAAAGACTTCCAAAAAAGGGTGAAATGTAATACACATCCAATTACAGTTAGAAGCAATGGTCTGTAGCCATGTTTGAGCATTAAAATCACACAGAATGACATTGTTGTCCTCATGACAAGCAGTGTGCAAAACAGCAAAGATCTATGGCATTTCCTGCTTTCAACAAAAATACTAGCCCAGTTGAGGAAAAAAAACCCACTGGCCCTTTATAATTCACGCAAAACTCATTGCAAACAACCAGATGGCAAACAACAAGTGCATTGTATATGTACTGTCTTCCAAATATTTTTCTCCTACGTCCTGGCTGCCAGGGAATGTCAGTAGTAGCATAAATATGTCATTGATAATTTGTCAGTTTGCCCTACTAATGACAGAAACTGTGACTATCAAAATTATTTAAAATGGTTTCTTAAATACTGTCCCTTATAAGTTCATGGAAAAAAATTGTGTTGATAAACAACAAATAAAACACTGTTTGCAGATAAGCTGGTTAACAGTATATTGGGAAGACTGATGTGTTTAACTGAATCAAACATCAGTGAATATAATCCAGACAACTTAAATACAGAGCACAGAAACTCACTTTACTTGATCTTTATTTTTTTTGCTTTCCTCCCCCTTACACTATCAGAAAGAATGCCAGGCTTTGAAAAAGATGTGAGATAGATTGTTGTTTTCTGGTGTGGGAAAACCATGTAGACTCTAATATTTTCCTTAGATTAAAGATGTTTTGTGATCTTTAAATTAAAAAAAAAACACAGTTTTTGAGGCTTGCTTTCATCTGTTAGAAGAAACCTTAAAGAAAGAGAAAAGTATGAAATATATGGGACCAGAGACAACCTCGCTGTAGCTTGATTGGTCTCAATTTGGTGTATGCTATGTGTATATTCATACATGCCTGAGACTGTAGGATAAGTGCAACAATAATCTGAAGAATAAGAAGTAATCAATTTTCTCTACATATAGGGAATGAATGTCCTCAAAAGGTTCTTGCTGTATTGAAGAAACTGAGAGCATTTTAGCTTTTGAAAAACATCAGTCTGAGTAAAATTAAACTTTTGCCGGTAGGATTTTATGAGGTTGAATTATGTTGTTGTTGTTTTTGTTTTTAAATAAAACCACAATATTTTCTTTCTGTTGGAATGTATGTGAGTGTAAATTTGTAGCAGGGACTCTGATTAATATAATTTATGGAATAAGAGTCAGATGATCTTGTAATTCACAGATTCTTTATTAATTGACAAGCAACCATTTCTTAAGGAATAACTGCATACTGGAAACTATAGCATAGCAACAGTGCTTTTGCATCATGAGGGGACACTTGGGCCTTGTAACAAATACTGCTTGCTGTACTTGAATGATGACAGATACTTGCACAGGGAAATGCAAGTGACTGCAGAGTCCAGGAGTGCCTCACTGCCAAGTTGAATGATAAAGAACTGAAATTCAAGGGAGTGGTGAGACACAAAATAAAAATCTGAACTGTAGGCTGAACTTGGCTACCAATCTCATTTGTATGGAAAGCTTAAGGTGGGAGGTCTGGTCAAAAAATATGTAGGACACTTTTTATTTCCTATTCCTGGATTCATTTATATGATTAAAAAGAAACATGAGTGTTAGGAATAAATAATGCAAAATAAGATGAAATAATGGAAGTACAAAGGATGAAATTATATACATGTCCATGGTTCAGGATACATAAAAGCCAAAATCTGTACTTTAAAAAAATTTTGAATGTTTACTATTTTATTGTAACAAGACATTAACATATTGTAATTTTATACCAAGCACTCCGTGTAACTTAAAGAAAAAGACTTGTCACCTAATGTTTCTCACCTACAGTTAGGTACTTCATGTGTGTTAGTAGTATCATTTTGCACTCAATCAATGGATGTCAATTCTTGTGGAGGGTTGGTTAGTCCATTTGACTCTGTCAGTAATCTCTGTCAGTAGAAAACTACTTTCTAGAAATACGTTAATCATGGATATTAGCTTAATACTTTACAGTAGGTAGCTGCTTTCCAAAGCCTAGCTAGATTGACTCTCATTTTAACTGCAACTCTTGGCTTGGATTTTAAGAAAAATACAGTTAGATTTTCTTTCTGTATTGATTTAAGGAGTGCTGAGAATAAAAAAAAAAAAAAAAAAAAAAAATTTATTTAAGGAGGGTTGAAAAAAAAAAAAAAAAAAAAAAAAAAAAAAAAGGTAAAGACTTCTGCAACAGATCGGTCTCATCAGTATATGTTATTCAGGCAGAAATTAATAGTTTCATTCTTGTCTATAAAAAAAAATAAAAATTGAGTTATTGATGGCTTAGAGGTGCCATGAGCTTCTCCTCTCCTGGGCTGACAGTATGAATAACAAGAAATATATTTTTTTTTGTGAATTGATCATGTCTTAAATTTAGAAATAGATTATGAATGAGAATTCACCAGAGAAAATATAGTATCTAACAGCAACCTAGTTTGACATGACTGAATTTAGTGGCAAAAAGGCTGCTTGCTTCCTGAGAAGGCAATTTTTCCTCTTCATTTTTAAAGGAATGTAAAAATGATTTTTCAAAAAAATTTATGAATAATAGAGGCAGAATTACTTTTTCACTGTGGAAACAAAGCTCCACTATTCATAGAACTTTTGGACTATGTACTTCTGGAAATAGCTTGCTTAACTGTCTGAATCTGAAAAATTACAGACTTTTCATCTTTCACCTCTCTTCAGACACACATGTTGGAAACAGCATAAAGTAAGCATTTAGGAGAATATGTCAATGAGTAAACTTACCACACGGAATGAGAAAAAGAATTACTTATACACTGCAAAGGCTGAATGAAAGGAAGTGACACATATTTCTGATGTTTCTTTTAAGTTAAATTTGCCAGAGAATCCATAAAATGAGGTTTTCTGCCAGATTCATAAGAAAAATATATTAGTATCAGGTTCTGTGCTGTGTTTGTAAGGTTTTTCTTCCTTGACATAAAAGTCAATTCATTAAATCCTGCTGATCCTAGTAAAATGAAACAAGCAGGAAATAAAGCTGCAATATACCATACAGCTTGTTATAAATTTTCTGATTATTTGTTCCAAAGAAATAAAGTCACTGTATTTTCAAGGGTCCCTTAGGGAAATACAAGTTTGCTTTGGAGATATTCTGTGATGAAGGGGGCTGATAATAGCTAAGGGAATAGCAGTACAAGTTGAAGAGCAAAAGCAAAACCCTAAAAGCAAATGATATACATTAATGAAAGCCTACTATAGTTAATTACAATAATAGAAAGAGCTGGGAATTTTTAGGTAGAAAGTCACTTTACTTTTGCAAAATTTAGTTTCTCGTTTTTCTAATAATTAATATAAAGCTTTATGTTTTTTAAACATCTCTAGCAAGCTCTGTTAAAGAGCTTAAAATAGCTTAAAAAAGATTGTTTTAAATTGTGATGATAATGATACATGTAAGATATTATGTTCTCTATATAACAAAAAGGTTTTTATAGCAAATAGTTTTTGAGAAGTAGAATCACATAGAATAGAACTGTAAGTATGCTCTTTAGCTGCATATGGTATCATTATTTACATAATTATTTTTTGTTTAGATTTTGATTAATGACATTTTTAGTGTTGTACTAACATTCCTAGATATTGGATATATATATATATATATATATATGTATATATATATATATGTACACCTTGGGATAGAACCAATGTAGTTGGTTTTATGATCTTTTGTGCCACTAAACATCACAGAAATTAAAAAAACAACACCTAGCTACTGTCTGGCAAAAGAATAAAAAAATATAATTTTAGATAAATACATAAAGTTCAAATATTGGTAACTATCACTTTTAATTCTAGTCATCTTCTTTGAACATTTACAGTCAGACTAATACACAAATCCATTAAATTATTTTGTAGCTATCCAGTTACAGGACTTGTTGAAAGTCTTAGTAGAGTGTGTTGTAACTTACCTCAACCATGTATTTCTTCATCATTTAACAGCAAATTTGGAGCTATCCCTCAGGCATCACAATTGCTGAGCAAAGTAAAACATGAAATAAATTTAAAGGAAATTAAACTCTTTTATATGAAGCTTCTGAATTGTGTGCAGAACTTAGAATCACTGTGGGCAATTTCCCAGGAGGCAAATATCTTTATCAGTTTATGAAAAAGTAAAATAAAAAAGGTTAAAAAAAAAAAAAAAAAAAAAAAAAAAAAAAAAAAGCTAGCAAATAGCTTGTGAATGAGATCTGGTGTAAGACATATACAAATATTTTAATGCAGAAAGAGGTATTGTGTTGTAACAATAAAAACAGTAGAACACTTTATTCTAAAGTTATTCTGGAATAGTCTTTAAGTTTATCGAAATTTTAATGCATTAAAAAATCAAAGATACTTATGATTGCTGGATGCTCTCATAAAAAGTCTCTGGAGAATTAAGGGATGTTTTCAAGTACGGTAAGAGTAGGCTTTCTGCTTAGAAATCAATGACAAGTGAACAACTTGAATAAAAACTAGAGAAACTCTTCTGTGCTTTTCTGCAGGCAGAACAAAAATAATTTTGCTGCCAAAACTGTAATTTTATCACTTTGTCCTTATGCTAGAAATCAATAAAACCTTCCTTTTCCCCAACCCATCTCACTTGAATATCATCTTATATCAGCTTTTGCCAATCCACCCATTCCCTTGCCTTTAGAGGATTTTGCAGGGATTGGTCAGGGCTGTCCTTACATCATGTTTTTCTCATCTACAACATGCAGGGAATAATGCTCTCAAGCCTGTCCAGAGAGGCAGCAGGTATTGTAAATATTATTATTGAGCTGGGGACAAGTATTATGCCTAGTCTTTTAGAGTACTTACCCTGATTTCTGGAGGCCACTAGTGAATTTGTAGTGTTAAAAAAAGTATATAGAAAAGAATTGCATCCCTTTTCCTTTCCAATTTCTGTTTATGGAGGTGGTACTAAAATATTATTTCTTATGGTCTTAATATAGTAATGAAATTTCCATGGTGTTTTCCCAAAGATGCCAAGGAGTGCTCTGGAAAGCTTTTAATGGGGTTACCAGGAGTCTTCCCTCAGCCTTTCCAAATGCTTCATTTCTTGGGCTATTTGATATATTAGTGTTAAAGACTGTTGAAAACTGTAGTCGTGGCCATAGAAGTAGAGTCTGTAGTATTTTCCCTTAAAAAATATGACAGTTTATTGTTATGGTTGTTCCCTAACAGGAAAAGACAGTCCTGTAGCTTTATTAGAGTTAGTATCTTCTTCTAAATCCAAATTACACAGCACAAACTACTCAGCGATTTCACTGCTGCAGAGCAGTTCTTTCCTGTTCCATACAGTGTACACCCAGATGTGTCCACAGTATTTTAGGGATGTTGGAAAATTATTTATTGAAACAGGATTTTGGGAGTAAAGCAGCCCTCAATTTCACAATAAATAAATAAAATATCATCTGATACTATAATAGTTGGGTGGATTTTTGTTTTGTTTTATTTGCTTGTTTGTTTTAATGTGGGCTTATTGTGAACTGCATTTGTCAGAAAATAGCTCTTTTGGTGAAGTCAATTTGTCAAAGGAAGAAATGTTTTTTCATTGAAGCAAGTAGTGAAAAATGAACTTTGGGTTTTAGTGGATGTTGACTTGCCTGGTAATCTGATAATGTTGATTTGGGTATATTCAAAATGATTACCAGATTCCAAACACTTTCTAAAAATCAGTAAATGAACCACCTCCACACCAAAGCATCTTTCCTTGAACAGATTAATTTGACACAGGATTTTTTGTTTCTTTCTCTTACTTGGTCAATTATGAAACCCTAGTGTATAAATTTTTGAATGGGTCTATTACTCCTTTACTTCTATGATGAAATAGATGGTTCTTGGAGTGAAATATCACTTATAAATGAAAAAATGTTTCCTCTAACATCTGTGAGACTTAGAAATGCCTCATTAACTCTGCTTGCATAAAAAAGTTCAGTAATTTGGCATTTTCAGTAGTTTGACAGCTCACAATTTTGTGTAATTTAATTGCAATACATTTTTTTTTTTTTTAGTCATAACTGTTAGTTTAAGAAATAGACCTGTACAAGTTACAATATGAAGTATACAAGCTCAGTGAAATAATGTATTCTCACCTTACAAAATTTCTTATTTTCAAAATTGCGTTTAGTCATTCTTTTAATTGGTAGCATATGTCCCTGAAAACCTATCCACAAAACCAGCACACTGGAAATTCTCAGAGCATGTTGATGAAGGAATATACTTCATAAACCCAAAAAACTCTAAAAAGCATTGCTAGAACTTTTACAGTGATACCAGTAGATCATGGCAAGATCTGTGAGCAGATAACAAAGTTATAGTTTATTACCCATAGCAGGTGTTTTCTAATCTAGGCTGCAAATGTGTTGACTACAGCAATTCTATATTTTTCAAACTTTCTACCAAGATTCCAGCATGTTTAATGAGACTTTCTTCACTGTTCTCTTTTCTGATGATAGAAATGAATTAAAGTTAAGCTTTATCATGCATTATGACACCATGTATCCCTGAACTATCAGGGTTATTTTACATTATTAAAGAATCTTAGCTCATACAGCAGAAAACCATTCAAAAGCTGCACGTATTTTAAAAACTAAATAAAAATGAAACCTTCCAATGTTCCTCTCTCTGAGGAAAATAACATCATTTACTCTAACACAAGCAGACTTGCCTATGATTGTACCTGCAGAGATCTACTAAGAAAACGTATTTTAAATAGTATTTCCATTACTTAGAAATCTGCACTGGAATAAATAACCTTGTGCTTTTCATGCTGGGTACTCACTTTAATTGCCAGGAATAATGTAGTACTGTTTTTAATGAGGTAAAAAAAACATAGTAATTTTTTGGTAACTTTACATACTGATTATGACTTTATGTAAATCTTTAGAAATTTCCTTTGCAACTGTGCCTCACAGCATGGGTTTTTTTAATATTTTTTTTCAAAGAAATCTTCAGCTGTATAAATAATTTCTATCATATATAACTATAAAGATAGCATCTTAAATCCCACAGCATCCTTGTGGATAAGTTGATCAGGTATGGGTTTGGTGACCAGGAAGTGAGGTGGATTAGGAACTGGTTGAAAGGAAGGAGTCAGAGAGTTGTAGTCAATGGGGTAGAATCTGGTTGGAGGTGTGTTACTAGTGGAGTCCCACAAGGGTCGGTGCTGGGACCGGTGTTGTTCAACATCTTCATCAACGACCTGGATGAGGGTATAGAATGTACCCTCAGCAAGTTTGCTGATGACACTAAGCTGGGAGGAGTGGCTGACACACCAGAAGGCTGTGCTGCCATTCAGAGAGACTTAGATAGGTTGGAGAGTTGGGCGGGGAGAAACATGATGAAATTCAACAAGGGGAAGTGCAGAGTTTTACATTTGGGGAAGAACAACACCATGTCCCAGTACAGGTTGGGGGCTGAACTGCTGGAGAGTAGTGTAGGTGAAAGAGACCTGGGGGTCCTGGTAGACAGGAGGATGACCATGAGCCAGCAATGTGCCCTTGTGGCCAAGAAGGCCAATGGCATCCTGGGGTGCATTAGAAAGGGTGTGGTTAGTAGGTCAAGAGAGGTTCTCCTCCCCCTCTATTCTGCATTGGTGAGGCCACATCTGGAGTATTGTGTCCAGTTCTGGGCCCCTCAGTTCAAAAAGGACAGGGAACTGCTCGAAAGAGTCCAGCGCAGAGCTACGAAGATGATTAGGGGAGTGGAACATCTCCCTTATGAGGAAAGGCTGAGGGAGCTGGGTCTCTTTAGCTTGGAGAAAAGGAGACTGAGGGGTGACCTCATCAATGTTTACAAATATGTAAGGGGTGAGTGTCAGGGGGACGGAGTTAGGCTTTTCTCGGTGATGACCAGTGATAGGACAAGGGGTAATGGGTGTAAATTGGAGCATAGGAGGTTCAAGGTGAATATCCGAAAAAATTTTTTTACTGTGAGAGTGACAGAGCACTGGAACAGACTGCCCAGGGAGGTTGTGGAGTCTCCCTCACTGGAGACATTCAAAACCCACCTGGATGAGTTCCTGTGTGATGTACTCTAGGTGACCCTGCTCTGGCAGGGGGGTTGGACTAGATGATCTCTCGAGGTCCCTTCCAGCCCCTAAGATTCTATGATTCTATGATTCTATGAATGCTTACTAATACAAATTACTTTAAAAAACAAATTCTGAAATTGAAAAAGTATCATTAAACATGTATTTCTGCAAGAGATAGTGAATGTCAAAGACAGTTTAAAGAAGACAATTTGCATCCTTTTTTAAAAATGTTTTAGTTGATTCTGTTTACTCTTATGGTACCTAGAAATCCCAAACTGAGACTATTTAAGAAATAATATCTAAAATATTTATTGAAGCCTATCAGATTAGAACTTTTAATCTACTTTTTACAAGTGAAGCCACTGTTCACCAAGGTGACTTTCTTCTATATCATCTGATTTAGGATTAGAAAGAGAAAATGGAGAGGATGTCCCAGAGTCTACTCAGAAGCAGGGCACTAACCCTTGCCTGTTGCCTTCTGGCTGTGGAAACAGCTTGCAGCTGGTAGCAGAAGTAAAAAAAAAGGTGTATTGCATTGGGAAGATCAGCACATAAGGAAAGAGGACAAAGGAAGAGGTGTTATTCTCCTTGATAACTTCTCTTTGCACAGCTTAAGAAACATAAATACTTGCCTGTAACAAGAAGAATGAAAAATAAAACACATTTTGATTAGAATATAGACCTACATCAGGTTAATTCCTTTTAGGGTAAATAAAAAAAATTAAAGAATGAATATATCTGTGTAATAGTAAAAATGAGTAACTTTCAGCAAAGAACTCAAAAACACTTTCCTGATTCCATACCTTTGTCTTTCTGTATTCCAGACCTCTTACATCAGAAGTAATTTAACTTCTTTTGAAAGATGTTATTTAAGTATACATATGCATTGTTTAAATTATTTTGTTTTATCCATATGTCATACAATTATTATTATTTTTTTTAATGCAGTAATGATTGCTTATATCTCATGTATCTGACTGGGAGGAAACAAGAAAATTTCACACTTGATTCTAGAGTGTGAAAAACAAAGCCTTGTGTAAAATTATGTTCAGTTGGTATTAAGAAGAAAAAATTTGCTTTAGGTGACAGAAAATATATGGAACAACATGCAAGAGGGGAGCATAACTGTATTATATGTCATCTTACACAAAGTCCCAATTGCAGTAGTGTTTATCCACTGTGCTTTCTCTCCAAAGGTACATTTTCTTCTGAAGAAAATTTTGTATGTTATTACCTGAAAAAAAAAAAAAAATCTCATTAAAGATTTTTTCTTCCTGTAACTACATTTTTACTGCCACTGTGGCATCTTTTAGTGTAAAAGATAGGTAATTACATCTAATTAGAAAACATTAAAATAGCATGACTCAGAAAGCTAATGAAACTTGGTTTCTTTTATGTAAGACATAAAATCTCCAAACTATGTTTTATGCTTCAGATTGGTTTCTAACTTGATTAACAAGGAATTAGCAAGGTCTTGAATGTTTATGTGTATTTGTTTTTCTGAGAGTATGTTAGTATATTTTCCTGAGACTGATTATTAAAAACAGAGCTTCTTTTATCAAAGGGAGAGTTCAGTTTTATTACTCTAATTTACTTTTTAATATGTTTTATGGCTCACCTTTTTGTGGTAATATATTTCAAATGGACTGTGTTAAGGTGAAGGCTGAATATTAGAAAACAGCTTTGATAAATTAAAATATAATGGCTTTTTTTTTTTTTTTCCCCTAATTTACCTTCTAACAGTGCTTTTTTTTTTTTTTTAAATTAAAGACCTTTTCCACTTTTATTAACTCAGCCATGAAGAAGCTATAATAAAGAACTTTTACTCTTTATGGCAGAATTAGTTTTTAATATCATTGTTCTGGAATAAATGTTAATTTCAGTTACAGTCCAGCTCACAAAGAAACTTGATTTCTGCCAGCAGTTCTCTCTAACAAATGCAGTTTTATAGGAGAGCAGAGGGAGACATTACACACAAATAGAATTGTGCAATAAACACTGTACAGGCAGTAGGAATATTGTAGATGAAGAAGGAAAGCATAGCTTACGTAACATAAGATGATTTTAAGTGTAAACTTCACATGTATGATAAGCACATAAAAAACTGCACTCCAAAATGTTCAGGTTGAAAATTGCTGTTTTACAATAATTCATGCCAGACCATGGGTGTGTTATGAAAACCTCCTGAGTCATTTTCCTAAAGCTCAGATACGACTGCAGACAAACGTCTGCTCCAGTCTAACATTAGCTGTACAATTATCTAGTGAAAACATATAGTTACATAGTGAAAATTTCTCACAGTATAAAATTTCAACTCCAAGATTACCCTTCTGTAAAAACTTTTCTTCTTTCCCGTTCTTCTCAATTATATATGTATAAATATGATATTTGTAATATGAATCTATGAACTGAACATCGCCACTCACTGTGTGCCTGCTTTCCTGGATCTGGCCCCTCAATGCAATCTCAGTATAGGTTTGTTAATTTTATAAAGTTCCACACAATCAGTGAGGCCATGCTGCTCACAGTGGTAGCGTAACAACTGTCACATAGTAGAGGGTCCTAGCTCAGATAGGCTGAGAAAGTCTTCCAGAGAGATCTGTGGTGTGACTGCCTGGCACTGATGTGGATTCTGCCATTGTTGACCAGTTCAAGCTATTTTTTTGCAGTCCCTTATCTTAGCAGGTGTGCATCCTTCATAATTATAGGCCACAAGAAGGTGTCATGTGTATGCTGTAACTCAGAGAATATTTTTGCAGGTACACTCAGAAGTTGGATGGGTTGTGATTTTTACTTTGAGTTATTTTTAGCATATGTTCGCAGAGTCCTTTTCATACTTTTAAGTCAGAGCCCTGGTGTTAATTGGGCAATTTCCAGAAACTTCCTTCTTTCAGGTAATGTAGAATTTCCTTCTTATTTTGCTGAACTAGGGGCAGAACTCTAATTGTCTTCTCTGTTTTAGGATATTAATGACTTAAGTAATCTACAAAGAAACTTACCCATTTTCTTACATGTTCCAGTCCCTCCTGGTGTGCAAAGGCCATTAATAACTTAGAATGTTCTCCATTGCTATATGACACTGATAATAATATTAAGTAGGTATTAATTCTCCAGTTTGGAAGAACTGAAAACAATTCAGAATAGGTCAATTTTAAACACAGGCTTAACAGGGAATAATTTGTCTTCTTAAATGTTTTTGATTTGTCACCAATCTGAAGTGCTTCCAAGGGATAGGAGCTCTCTTTCTGGAATGTTCCAGCTAATTTACAGACTGCAAAGCCTCTTGTATTGTATGAAGGTCTGTTATATGCCCTGTTAATAAACTTAGCAAGAAGAGTGGCTTTTAATAGCAATGCTAGGTTTACAGCTATCTCTAAGATGAGAATACAAAGCTCCAGTCTCTTTGGCTGCCAGCTCCTCATCTAATTTAGGCTAAGCCTCATGACTAGTGTGTGATGCTTTATCTGTTGAGCCAGAGTAAACCAGAGTACCCAAAGAAAATGTGACAGATATTTTACTTCTCTTAACTAATCAGACTGAGAGTGTTCACTGGGCAACACGACTCTGAAATAGATTTTTTCCCTGTAAGTTGTAGAAAGGGAATGAAAGAAGGTTAATTCAGTATTTGTCTACACAAAGCTTTATGCATACCTTTGCAGGAAAATCCCAGGAAAATGCACTGGCATAAAAGCTGGTTACATACTGAAGTGATCATGCAGCTACTTTCCAAATGTTGTCAGTTGTTGAGTGCAGTCCAACAATATCTTGAGGTCTTTCGGATGAAATCATCACCACCAGGAAAGTCCCTCAACTCTGCAAGTTCAGTCATTAACTAAAGTATTTATCACATTTATTGAAAATCTCTGATGTTGTGGACACCATCTGTACTACAAGCAGTGAACATTCACAAATAAAAATGTTATTCTAAAAGTGAACATATTTTTGTCCAATAATAAGACAAAACCAAAATTATATAAGTACTAAATAGTTCTTCAGTAGTATAATTTCCATTGGAAGAAATATTACTGTGTAGTCCTATTATCCTTTAATTAATAAGTTTTACCTGTTTAAAATGTGAGGAATTAAACACTTTTGATCTACAGTTTAATTAATATTCAGTGTGTTTAATTACAAGTTTTATTAAAATATTTTTAAATATATGAAGTAATGTTACTTACAAACCTTAAGTGAAAACATTATTTTTTCTCTATTGTTTTCTGGCAAGAAGGACTACACTGAGAGGAATGAACTGGTTTGTGACTATAAAGTATTTTCTATTTCTGAAACAATGCCAAATTCTTCAGACACTGTGAAGAGTTTTGTGAACACAATCCCATGTTTGTGTAAAAAAAATCTGGAATGAATTCAACAGGTATCCCTCTGGCTTTTCATAAAAAACCTTAAAATTTTGATTGTTTTAATACCCTTTGCTCAACTATTGCAATGTTTTTCTATGAGATTGCTGGCCCAGATATTTGTGTAAGTGACATACCGGGAATTTCTACATAAAATAGATGTTAGTATATTAAGCTTATGTAATCCCACTGAAAAATTTCATCAAAGAACTACAATATCCTGAAGATCTAATACATTGTCAAATGTTTGCTAGAAAGATCTAGATAATTTAATGTTTGAAATAATTTGGTGAAAAAAATTGACTTGTGCTCACTTAGATCTCTTCCAGTGTATGCTCCAAAAAAAAAATATTTATTGCAGCATAATAGAGGAGGACGTCCAAAGCACATACCTGATGGCTGCCAAAACATCCCAGCAAAGATCCCAGGTGGGAGTACTAAAGTATAACCTACAAAATCAGCCATTTTTATTGTGTTGATTTGCTCGCTAACATTAGAGATTTAGGAAACAACCTGCTAGGATTAATTCTTATTTTTGAAAAAGGAAAAACGTTTGACAAAAGGATCAATTTCTTTTAAGTGTGACACATGAAATATCAACATCATCGTGGAGAAAACTGAACTCTTCACCTACGGCTTTCTCTTTTACTTAGAAACATACTACATTTTAAAGTCATTGCTGTGCGTACTTGCTGACTGCAAAAGACATATGCAAACAGTGGCAGAATTACTACTACTTTAGACTTCTCTACAAAGGGTCATACTGTCTTTTGTGTAAATTGTGAACTTTTTATTCATATAGAGATGAGGACATTTGACAGATCTATTTTCTTCTTCATGGCTGCAAGAGGAAAACAGATAAGCACTGTTCTCCTTTAGGATATTGCTCTTCAGATACTTTTGCTTCCCCTCTTTCCAACCTTGTCTCCATGTTTCTATTCTTTCCAGATATCAGCATCAGCATACCCTTATTCTTAAATACCACCGCATCTCTAAGGGAAAACTTGTTCCTTTGCTCTTAGGTTTTGCTGCTGCCTTCAGCTGGACATACAGATTCTGAAGACTGCAAAAAACCCCAGCAGACTGAAAACACACTTAGGTTCTTAAAAGTAGCTTTCCATATCTACAAGCTGTTTACCTCCTAACATGAAGAATTTGCTTCTTAGTTAACAGTGTCATTGCTCCTGTCCTACATTCATACTTACATACCTACATTCATATCTGTATATGTATATGTATGTATATATGTATAGATAGGTATACATACATAGGATATTCACATTGCTGTAGTCAACCATCTCCACTTTTGGGTCCTTTAATGAATTGAGTGATTTTTCTTACCGAAATATTCCATTCCAAACTTGCAAGTATAAACCTAATGCAGGAATTGAGTACAATGTCAAATAGATTACAATCTAGTTATTTTCTGAGCCACACAATTAAAAGGGATTTAACAGCATAGTGGCCTACAGTTGCTGTCCTTACTTGTTATTCAGGCTCCAATCATGCAGTCTATTCACTGGAGGTTATATGGAAGGAAGTACATAGCAAAGCCCTCAGATCTCAGAGAGTAATTGCCCTTAGGACATACTCCTCTGTAATGTAATGAAGAAGAAATATAAAATAATGTCAAGCAAAAGAAAATGCAGCAGCTCCTTGGGTGTTTAAATCAAGAGATTAGACATGACAGGATAGCCTCTAGGATTATGTTCATCTTTGTTCTTTCATAGACCCTGGGCAACTTCAACATTTCTCTTGTTAAACTGCAAATAAGCAAAATCAATGGGCTTCATAATATCTAATCAGTTACAGGTTACAGTTACAAATGCTAAACTATTACCAGCACATACATTACTATGTTGACTGAAGGGAAAGCTCTAGTTACAATGTTTTTTACTTAAGTCAACTATTCACTCCAGTTAGGATTACATTTTTTTGGCACACAGAACTACGTAGACACTTTTTTTTTTTTTTTTTTTTTTTTTTTTTTCCCTTGGGATGAGTCACAGTGGCTTCTGTGGTCTCTTCTGCTTTATGGGATTAGCTCAGCTGATTGAGAAAACCAGAAAAACACTATGGAACTACTGAGATTGTTCCTAAGCAATAGCGTTCAGATGTAAAATGAGACCAGAACCTGGAGAGAAGTAAATTGAGGCAAGACTCTCGAGTGCAATGTGAAGCAGCAGGAGGGAGAAAGGAAAATTGGGTACTAAAACCATTAAATCACAGAAGAATGTGCCTGGCTTTGAAAACGTCACTCCAAGATTTACACAATCATTAAGAGCAAATCTAGTGGTTTTAGTTTTTTCAAAAGAACATTTTCCATTATTAGATTAAAACAGAACCTAATAACCTACTAACTTCACTTTCATAAAACACTGTGGAACACGTCTCTTTCTCCTTGTCCCCTGGAGTCAATGACCCTCACAGAGCTTTAAATGTAATGTTCTACATTGCAAAAGTATGGACATCAATTTTGAATAAATTATATACTGTTGATATTTTGACTTTGAAACAGACAGTATGATGAAATATATAGGAAAAGATACACGTAAATGTATGGTACATAGTATATTCTATAGATAGATGTAACATATGCAATGAAGGTTTTTTTTCAGTTGTAGCATCGTTGGGAAACTAATTTAAAAGCAATTTCATTTTACAGATATGTAGCATAGAGGATCTGCTAGTTTGCTTTTCTTTCTGGCATTGAGTAGCTCTATGTCCATAAAGGTGAGCTACTGTCAAGATTTTACGTACTTCTGATTTTGCTTATTTACATAGTTCTTGTTTAACAGTATACAATGGTAGTGTAAATAGTAATTCAATAATTCAGGGATTAAAGTTTATAGATTGATGGTAGCCCAGACTAACACTCATGAGCTGCATTAAACCCATTAATTAGTGGTATCACTAAAGTTTGCTATTTAATCTGAAGAGCTAATATCACACAAAAAAGCCATGCTTGCAAAATGAAATAACAAAGGCACATGTTTGTGTGAATTACATCAGTTTTGTGCTGTGTCCTTCACAAAAATAGAAAACATTAACTAATACAGAAAATAGAAGTACTGCTATCATCAGATGACTAAGATTTGTAGTTATGTCTTTTAGGGCCCTAATCCAACAAAGCACTTAAAAGCATGGCAAAATTTGAGCTTGTCCTTAAGAGCTTTTCTGGATCAGGGCCTGAAATAGAAATACTCACATCTCATGACTCAGAAACTTAAGTTAATTTTCTTAAGAGCTGTTAGGAATTTTTTTCCCCTACTACAGAGGAGAGTTATGGAAGGTTGTCTTGCATGAGTTGCTCCCTTTATCCTAAAAAGCAGTTCCTGACTAATGTGGGAGAAAGGATACTGTACTTGGTTAGGTAGATAATTTGACATTATGTTGTATATCTCGCACTGTTCATAAAATAAGACTTAATGTGTCCTTATGCAGTGTGGCTCAAGTGCTTTTTGACTAGCTCAACTGAGAGTTATTTTAACCAAGTACCTTAGCTGAGACTTTCGCAATACATAGTCACCATAGATGGTAAGTTAACTGTAAATATTAAAGAAGGAAAAAACCTCACAGGTTTTCTAATCAAGTATTTGCCAAGCTGTTGTATGTAAATTGTTGCTCACCTGAGAAAATTGTTTTTTTCATTAGTAATATAGGATTACACCTTACTATTTAACATTTACGTTTTCACACACATATTAATGGGAGCTTCAGGAGAAAACTGGGTTTATACTGAAGTTAAAACCAAAGTATTTCTGAATTTAATTTGACATTATTTCACCTTGAGAATTTTTATTGTCAGTGTCCCTATCCTAATTTATGAATAGAAAAAAATTAGTAACCCAAGGAGCACCTGAGTGTGACAGCAAAATCCAATACAGAAGAAATATTCCTTATTTTTCTCCATTCTTCAAATTCTCATTTTCAAAAGCCTGAAGAAAAAAGAATTTAGCAGCTGGAAATCATCAGAAAGACAGGCTGAGAGCAGAAGGATTTTAGAACTACATGGGCAGTACAAAAAAATCCCACAAAAAAACCCAAAACCAAACACTTTTTGATCCCTTGTTGTTTACAGTCTAGTTTTAAAAAATTTGTTCAATCCAAATAGACAATGCTAAATATTTGGTCACTAATGAATCACTCAAGTGATACTTGCTCAGTTCCTGATGGACAATCCATCTACATATCCGTCTGATTAATTTTTTTCAGTAATGTATAATATAATTTCCCTTGTATGACCTTCATATTCATTATATTTGAATACATCACCTTGGAGAAGTCTTAAAATTAGGAGGTTGCATTTGTTCCTTTGCTTCATGTTTCTCAAAGCTGTATATATAAAGATATTTTAATAATCCCTGACAAATAAGTTGCACTGGTGTTCAATTACTGTGATTTTTCCCCTCAGTTCCATCAAATAGTTACCTACTATTGTGTTATACAGAACATTTTCAGGTTTTAGAGGAAGACTTCTGAAAATATTGCCAGAAATTTGCCTTAACTTCTGCCTATTCAAAACAAAATGAAAAATCCTTGTGTAGGAAAAGATGTTCTGTTTTTCTTTTCTTATTAAACCAAAGTGAAATACTTACTAAAATATTCTATTACTGGCTAACACTCGGGGAATTTTTTTCCATAAATAAACCAAGAAAGAGTGCTATTATTGTACCATTTCAGTTGACATATACCCAGAAAGACTTATTGCTTGTTAGTACACTGTGCCGCAAAAGTCAATTTCTTTTTTACAGACAAATGGAAAGTAAATCACTGTATGACACTTTGCTGAGAGTAAGGAGTGTTTAAAATAATAATGTCAATATAGTACAATACTTTCCCTTCTTTCAACTCTGAAGTCATGTTAGATACTATCTTATTCGTGTTATAGGTCCCAAGATTAAATGATTGAAGTACGAATAATTTTTATTTGACCCAGGAGAAACTGGAGAATGATAGACTTTTCTAAAGCATTTATTTTCAGCATACTATAAACTGTAAAACAATCTAAAAATATTCTTTCAGGATGTCTCTTTATGTGCAATGCAACTCAGGAAAACCATGATCTAGTGCAGTACCATGAATTATGCTTAAATGTAACATTAATGAGGCACACATATTTATCATGAAATCTGACAGTAATGTGGGCACCCAGTGTCTCTAAAAATGTGTTTTAATACATCAGATATATTTGATGTGACAGTTACCACTGAAAAACAAATATTTACCACCAGTTTGTGGTATTATGCTTTTTCCTCATAGTTATAAATAATAGTAGCAAGGAAGGCTCCAATTTTGGGACAGACCCTAGGAAACATATCCTGTACAGGGTGCTCAATGCCTTTTTATATGTTGGGTTACATCACAGTTCAGTGATGATAAGCAACTCTGCCTTTCCTAGTATGTTCCCATAATGAAATAATCTGTCCTGAAAATGGTAAATTCTGCTTCTTTGGACTGTGCCTTTTCAGATACTTTTTTCTTGGGAAGGCATGAACAGTGTCAATCAAAATTGCATAAAATGAAGAACAGAACAGGGCTATTTCTCATTAATGACTCTAGCACCTGGATGCTTTAAAGTGGAAAAATATGTTTTCCAGCTACATTGAGAAAGAACGTTTCTTGGATACATATCATACAACGATTTAAAGGATCAGATAATCAGATTTGCTTTTCAAAGTTACCTTCTTAAATCAGCTTTACAATAGGTTTACATTGCCTGTGAATATGAGGTAGAAGAATAAAACTAAGCCACTCTTATTTCCAAACCACCATCATTTAAAGAGCAATAATTCATATTTAATGAAGAATAAATGGCAGAAAAAACATCCACAAGCATTTAACAAGATAATCTATGAACATTATTTTTTTCTCTTCTGCTAAAAGCCCTTCACCTTATCCTTTCATTGTCTAGTCTGATGCAATATGTTTAGATAGTTGGATATTCTTAGAATTATTATTTTTTAAAGCTAATATTAGAAATAAATGATGATATGGCTGGAGATTTTCCTGAAATATATAAAGAATGTCTGGTTTAATAAGGAGAATAATTTATTGTAAGGAGAATAAGAAACAATATCAAGTCTTTATGTCAATAACCTCAATAACAAAGATTAAAACTTAGCAGACAATCTCCTCTTTTTTATGTAATTACAAAACTAGAAGATGAAAGGAGCACAGTGAATATGGCTGGAGTTCTGTAATGCATTGGTATAGTATCATGAAATCTTATTCTCACAATTGATTGAATACAAGCATCAGAATGTACTTTGCAGTCTCACTTAAATTAAAATTAATGGGAACTGGCAAAGTATTGTGGGTCTGATGGGAAATGACAGGACCTGAATTAATTAAAGCCTTATTTTAAAATCCTCAAGGTAATCTGCAATGAATGTTGTCAATTATGGCTGATAGGGAGGAGATAAACACACCTGTAATGGCAGAAAAATAATTTAGAGAAGATTTGCAAAAAATCTTTTGAAAAAAAATATTTTGAAAGAATAAAAGCAGTATAGAAGGTAACTGAATATCTAGGGAACAATAACTTTTGTTGGAGAAAGAACTCTGTTGGAGTCTGTGTTCGTCTGAATGTGCCTGGTGATGCCAAGACATATCTGGCTGCTAAGAAGCTGGTAGAATGGCACTGCTAGGGTAGGTCATTGATATTCCTGTGCCTGCTGTCCAGAACAACTGTGAAAAGAGGCACTGGTACCTGACCTGAAAGCTGCCAGAGCTAATAAAGAGGAAATACTAGTGAAAAGGACATTCTCTCGCACTCTCTGGCATGGAAGATGTTACAGGCTTCAATGTAGGGGGGACCAATCTCTAACCACAATTTCTCCCAGTAACTACTGCAGCTTTTTGTCTCAGAGTTCTGCCTACACTATTAGAACTGCCTGATTTAGCAGCAATTCAGCTTTCAGACCCACTTGTGTGAAGGTTGATACTGGACTCTCTGTCTTCTGTAATTTTTCTCCCATCTGCCACCTATAATGGAGCTGTTCTAAGCATGAAATAGGTTATCTGGCTGGGAAGGTCTTGTGCTGTCAGTCTCTCCCATTGAAATTACTACACTTTTTATCATTCCATTAAACATTATTTAAGACATAGGAAAAGTGTAAGAATAACCTTTAGTGTTGACAAAGAGCTGGAATTAAAAGAACCTGTGAGTGAGGCAATCTACAAGTAGTAAACCTTGAGCAATCTTGTCTTGTAGAGGTCTTGATCTTGAATTATTCAGAGACGTTATGGTAGTTAAATGAACATAATTTAGCTAAAGAGAAATTATTAGAAAAGACTCTAAGAGGATGTATCAGTCTGCTGATAGTACACACATAAAAGTAGTATAAATGATGTTGCTCTGAGATAGTTAAAATTAAAATTGGAAAATCATGGCAATGGAACAACACTTCTGATTTGGTAGCACACAAATGTTGCACAAAGTCTTTCTTGAAAAATACATAGCTTTAAAATTAGAATCAGTGAGTTTCATTCTATTGAAGAGATATCTTGCTACCTACATGAGTGCAGGACCCAGTTACGGTGCCCACCTGAAAACTAAGAGTGACCACCCCGACTTTGACTGAAGACATAACTAGATTTTCTATTTCTATCATTTGCTTTCTGAATTGGAAGGATTTACAATATTCACACAATTCAATATGTGGGTGCATGGGTTTATTTTATTTCATTATCTGCCTTTTTAAAATAATTCCTAATATTCTACCTACCACTTCACCAGTGCGGTGAAATTTTTAGAATATTCTCTACGATTACTCAAAGTATGCTTTCCTGAATGGTAAGAGCACATTTGAATTCCATAGCTGCAGCTATTATTTCTAGTCAAGAAATGAAATTAAGTATAGTCCCTTTTGGACATAAACAAACAAAACACATATTAAATTGTGATAATTTGTCTTCTTTATTAGTTCTTTTATAAGAAAAGTTAGAGTCTGGGTAATCTTGGACACTGAACTATCTTTTCATCAACAGTCATTTCCTGTAAACATGTGAGAGTGAGGAGGATGAAAAGAAGATTTATAATGCAAATAGTGCGGTTACTCCCCATGTATCATGTTATGCAGATAACCTCTCAAGTGCCAAATTCATTGGCAATCTAGGAGAGCATACAGTTCAATAAAATATCTATGATTTGCAACAGTTTCATGATTTCACTACAAAGTCTTGAAATAGTATGAAATTAAAATGTCTTGAGATTATTTGAACTCTAAGAAAAATATTATTCAGAACTTCTCCTTTCCTGTTGTCTTTTATTTACTTCTGTATCTCCAGCTACTTTTATGAGGACGCTAAGACATTATGAAGATGAATACTGCATACTTTTCCCATAGCAAATTAACTAATTTTCATCAAGTGAAAACCATTTTTTATTCTGTGCATTGAATACTAGAATATTGAAAACTCTGAAGCAGCAGTGTTGGCAGGTTTATCAGTTATAATAATGGATAAATCAGAGATTTTTACAGAAGTCTGGCCTAATTTCTAAACATCGTTCTATTAAGCGGTAGTCTTATGGCAAATTACTTGAAAGTTATTAATTTTATTATAGATTCATATTAGATTTAATATAAGATTGTCCTGGTTTGAGCCAGGATGAAGCCAAGTTTCTTTTAACTAATTTTTTTCTTCAGTGAGATTTCCTTTAACTAGCAGCAAGATTTCCAGCTAGTGGACTGATAACATTGTAATGTTCATATTGCTGCTACGATATCAAAGACACTTTGATCTACTTGTGGATTCTGCAGCCTCAGATGCTACCGGAGCAGAAGACTTGTATCTGCAACCCTTCCGTAGGGATGAATGGACTAGATGGACAGCAAAATTGACCAAAGTATTCCATTCCATATATCTACGTAACCTTGGTATAAGGTCAGAGATCACAGAAGTCAACTTCCTTCCTGCTTCTTCTTCCCTTCTCTCCCGACTTTGGCTGGCATCTGGGGAGGACTCCATCCATCCATCACTGTTGATCCTCAGGCCCATGCATTCCTGACCCTCATCACTCTGCCCTCAGCTCCTGACTGCTTTGCTGCTCTCTCCAGCAGCTCTGAGACATTTTGGAACTGCTCACAGCTCAGGAGATGCTGTGGGAGCTGCGGTGGTGGCAAGATGCTTTTGCACATATCTGCACGTATTTGTATATAATTGTATATATTTTCTTATATCATTAGTGTTTAATTAAAGCTGTGTAGTTTCGTTTTCAATCCAGCCAAGTCTCTCTCTTTTTCTCTCTCTTTCTTCCCTTCCCTACCTGAGTGGGAAGGGAAGGGGATCAAGAGCATTGCTGTCTCTGGTTCAATTGGTGATCCTGAGCCAAACTGTGAGAAAGATTTAACTTTTTTTTATTAAATATCAGTCCTGCTTTTAACTTTTTCTTAAATACACTACTATAGATCTATTTGTATATGTTTACTCTTTTAAAATTATAGATTAACTAAATCACAGAGTTCTCAGATTTATATATAAAAAAAACAAAACATGAAAGATTAGGTCTGGTAAAGCAGATATTTATCTCTGAACTGATGGCTTCTTTGACATTTAATTGATGTACATACTGGTTCGGTAATCATATTTGCAGGTACTCTCTGGATAATTGAAGACACACCAAGTCTACGTATCTTAAATTTTTCAGGTGGTGTCCTCCAGTGTCAACAATTCTCTGTGGCACACCATGTGCCTTTGTGGAGTATTGTTACATGTATGCAGATGTTCCAGAAAGATTCAATAAAAAACGGTAGAACAGACATTGTGTCACCTTTAATAGCTTTAATAAAGTCCTTTTAAAAGAGTTTAAAATGTTAGAGCAATTTCAAAATATTAAGTGGCTATAGTTAATATTTTAAAGTCAACACTTTGGATCACTTCCTTTTAACCTGAAAAACTGAGACTCATGGGGAAAAAGGTACCCGCATTTTGTGGTGCTAAGTATCTATTAACAGATGCAAAACTGTGCATTTCCCATGGCTATTGTAAATCCTGTTGGTGTAAGTAAAAATGACTGTTTAAATATCTAACTAACCATTAGGATAGGAAATACAAATATGTAAGGGGTGAGTGTCAGGGGGACGGAGTTAGGCTTTTCTCGGTGATGACCAGTGATAGGACAAGGGGTAATGGGTGTAAATTGGAGCATAGGAAGTTCAAGGTGAATATCCGAAAAAATTTTTTTACTGTGAGAGTGACAGAGCACTGGAACAGACTGCCCAGGGAGGTTGTGGAGTCTCCCTCACTGGAGACATTCAAAACCCACCTGGATGAGTTCCTATGTGATGTACTCTAGGTGACCCTGCTCTGGCAGGGGGGTTGGACTAGATGATCTCTCGAGGTCCCTTCCAGCCCCTAAGATTCTATGATTCTATGATTCTATGAAATAACTCAATCTAGGCATGAGTATTTTAGTAATAGTGATATAATATGCAAGCTCCTACTTTTATTCAGACCTGAGCTTTTCTTTTGCATTTCTTGATTTCATATGGTTAGTGCTGCAAGCAATAATAAGAAAATCAAATTTCTAGTAAACTGTCCGTTTTTCCGTAATTCAGGAACTGCTGGACTCGTTATTTTCAATCAAATCTACACACTCTAGAATTCAATATGTCATCTAAGGTTATTCAAATAAAACACATTCAGCCTCGAGGATGATGGGAGTTTTATTACTTTTGTGCACATTAAATGGTTTTTGCAGCAATTCTTGTCAATGACCTCTGGCAGAAACTACTGGTAAGAGGTTGATTGCTCACTATAGAGTTTCTGCTTCTGTGTCTAGTAAAAGGCAAACCAGACCTGCTGTGAACAAATTGTTCCTTTTCCGTTTCATGCAAGTACTGGAAATATGCATACACATGGTATTAAAAGATGTTGTTTCACAACTGAAGGGAACTTGGAGGCATACTAAGTTCCTTTTCTACTTCCCTCTTTATTTTCCTGATAAAATGACTCTGTAAACGTACTGCAATATTTGTCAAATTCTGATGATGTTTATGTTTTATTATTCCAAGGCTCTTACAATTCTGTCATAAAAGTACAAGTCTCTTTCTTATTACTTTTACAGATAATTTTACTACCCACAAACCTTCAGCAGTCTATCTGCTCTGTAAGCATTTAAAGGATGACAACTGTCCTTATAATATTTTCTTCACCAAATTAAGAAATTGTAATATATTTATTCTCTGAAATGTATTTTTAATTAGATGCATAGTAATCAAAGCAATGACTTGCTGAAATAATGTTATCTTCTGCACAAATGTATAACATACTTTTACATCTCACAAAAAAGAGCAAATAACCTCCCAAGGGAAGTTAAAAAAGTAATAATGGATAGAGAATTTAAGGTTGTAAAAAATTCCCACAATAGATTTAATGAAATAATAATAATAATAATAATTAACAATAACGATTATTATATACAAATGTATAAATATGGAACCTCCACTCCTCAGTTGGTAATTATATCCCAACTAGCAAAGTCCCAATCTAGACTCAGCAGCAAGAAAGGGTGCCTGAGTCTATGGTGCCTGCAGCAATCCACAAAAAAACCTTGGAGCAGCCAAACCAGTCCTACTCAAGGAGGTATGGCAAAGTGACCTGTCTCAGTTGACAATGGTCTTCTCCAAAGAGAAAATATGATGTGAAAACACCAGCAACATAGGAAGCAGTGACAAGAAAGGAAATCCCAATCCAGCCGTGATACCAGTCAGAGAGACCAGAGAAGGGTGCTTTAAAGACAGTGCCAAGGACAGGAACACTGTGATTGGTCCTTTGGGGTCACCTGATCCATCCTCTCCTCCCCACTGGCAAAGCTGCTCCTTCCACTGTAACAACCACAGCAACTGGATGGAAGCAGCTGTGGGGTTCTAGTCGGTCTCATCTTAGTATAGCCATTGAAAATTGTTATTCTGGTACTCTAAAATGAAGACAACATTGAACGAGCATTGCTATCCATGTGTTTGCTGTTTTCCAGCTGAACCAGATGAGAAACTGTGGTTGTAACCATTTTCTGCCACAATTTTGGATAACTTTCTCAGAGATAGATAGGTGCACAGACCTACGAACCTCCACATCCTTGTGCACTGCTGAAATGTCATGAAGTGTTGTTGATGTTCACAGATTGAATGTTCTTTGTGTTTGACTGTGACAGAATATTTTCTAAGTATTAAAAAGTAGATCAGAAAAGACCATTTACTAAAGGATGCCTTTTTTTTTTTCTGCTCTTTGGTTGACGTGAAAGCAAAAACACCTATCGAGGCACAAGTGTAGAACTTCTGAGTCAGTGAATACAAGCTCTAATAACTCCTGAAGAACATTCAAATGCCAATTTTATAAAGTCTGTCACATGTTGTACCAAGGAAATACGATGAACCATAACAGTGAATAATACCTGATCCTCAAATGGCATCTTTTATATAAGGATATCAAAATACATGACCAATATGTTATTATTTATACCTCACAGCATCCTAGGGAGACAGGTAAGCATTAGTTTACCTCATGAGAGACAGTTCACTTTGGAAGAGCATTTGCAAGATGCTTTTACACCTCTGAAAATCCATCTATGACAGTTAGAATATTCTCAGTTAGGCAGGTCCCGACTTTCAGTCTGTGGGGTGAAGAATCCTGGGTTGTTATGGGAAGCAAGAAGTTTTAGATCAGGATTTTGGACATACGTAAAAAGCTTTGTGGGAGAACTTGAAGGTGGGTAAAGAATCAACTCTTCCTTTTCCTTTGTTGATTTACACAACATTCAGCCAGATTTTTAAAAATTGTGTTCTTAAGAGTGGTATTTTTTCCTGATATTACTAAGCAGTGATATCTTGGAAGTCCCCCAACAGAAATACAGGTGAAGTTCAATTTGATTCCATGTCAGCTTCATAAATTGTCACTAAGGTCCATCTGAACTTAAAGGACAATTCTGATCTCTAGCTGTACTTTTGCTAAAAACATGGTATTATAAATTACTATTTTATATGCCATTAAACAGAGTCACTGATATATATCACTCAAGGGTATACACAATCTGTTGGCAATCCCATTTTCTGATCTTGTCCTGCTTCACCCTGGAGTACCACTTCAGGAGCATCTCCTGGTAGAAAATAAATTTGATTTCTTGTAATTGCTGGCCCTGGCTCTTGACAGGATTATTTTATACAGAATTACTGTGGTAAATTTCCTGGACTTTCTTTTTTTTAGCTACTCAACAGCCTTTTGAGCTGTACTTTTGGGTCCTGGATATACCCTGTTACTCTCCTGGAATTCTCGTCTCTGCCCTTAGTGATCTCAACTAATCTGTAAAACACAATCCAGCAATAAACTCGCTTAAAGGCATAATGTTTCCTGGAATTACTAGCTGTTTTCCAACAGACAAAATGAAACAGTACTTAAACACAAGGATATGTTTCTCAATGCTCTGTTTTACACTGTCATACAAATAAATGCAAATAAAATTTAAATTATTCAGAACAATGTTTTTAGTTTTTTTCCTATAACTTCTAAGAAGTTATTTTCATTACACAGTTATTCCAGTCTCTTCTGATAGACAGAAAAAAATCACATTGTAAGCAGAAAACACAATGTCTTAGCTATAATAGTGCTCATATATTTTATTTCTTATTTCTTTTATCTAGCAGCAGATGAATGATCAGATAACATCCATGTTCCATTTCCTTTGTAACTTGGTTTCCAAAAAACCAGAATATGCCAGTGATGGGACTTGAGAGTTCTTTTCTTATTTGAAAGTACATTGATCAAACCATAAACTGTATATTTTAAGAGCAGCCCTGTGCATATTAATGTGGGAGTTGATTTTTTTTTTTTTTTTAATTGAATCACAGAATATTTGTGTCGGAAGGGACCTTGAAGATCATTGAGCTCCAACTCCCCTGCATGGGCAGGGACACCTCCCACTAGAACAGGTTGCTCAGAGCCTCATCCAACCTGTCCTTCAACACCTCCAGGGATGGAGACCCCACAACATCCCTAGGCAGCCTGTTGCAGTGTCTCACCACCCTTATACTGAAGAATTTACACCAGATCTCTAAACTAAATCTCTCTTCTTTCAGCTTAAAACTATTACCCTTGTTTTCTCACTGCAAGCCCCTGCAAAAAAGTCCCGCTCCAGCTTTCCTGCAAGGCCCCTTCAGGTACTGGAAGGCTGCTATGAGGTCCCCCCAGAGCCTTCTCTTTTCTAGCCTGAACAACCTCATAAGAGAGGTGCTCCAGCACTTGCATAATTTCTTTGTCCCTTCTCCGGACACATTCCAACAGATCTGCATCTTTCTTTGCTGGGGGCACCAGAGCTGGATGCAGTGTTCTAGGTGAGGTCTCACCAGGGCAGAGTAGAGGGGTGGAATCAGGATGCAGTTGGCCTTCTGGGCTGCAACTGCACATTGGTGGCTCATGTCCAGCTTTTAGTACCCCTGGTCTTTTTCCAAAGGGCTGCTCACAAGTGTGTCCTCCCCTAGCCTGTATTCGTATCTTGGGTTACTTCGGCCCAGGTGCAGGACCATACACTTGGCCTTGTTCAACCTCATGAGGTTCACCTGTGCCCACTTCTTCAGCTTGTCCAGGTCCCTCAGGAGGGCATCCCATCCCTCTGGCATATCGACCGCAGCACCCAGCTTGGTGTCATCAGCAAACTTGCTGAGGGTGCTCTCAATGCCACTGTCAATATCATTAATGAAGATATTAAAGAACATTGGGCCAAACACTCACCCCTGAGGGACCCCTGGAGAGTGGCTCAATTCCAGATCTCTCCCACATTTACTTCCTTTTATCATAGACAGAAATGATGAAAACAAAGTAAGTTTTGTTTGGTAGATAAAAATTTGGTGTTCTCTATTCATATTCACTTGTTTGTCAGTGACTTTGGGCTGTCTGATGGTGTTTAGGTTATGCGGATTCCAATAGAATTGTTTTAATTTAAGACCTTCACAAATTAAGCTAATTTTGTCAATTCCAAACTGAGTTGACACAATAGTGTTGAAATATAGACTCCAATATTTCTTCATGTGTAAACTATATGCAGAATATGTAGGATAAAAAGATAGAGGTTTGATTTTGTGAAAAGTTCTTTTGGATACCTGAGCTCCTTCTCAAATGCAATTTTCCACATTTTACTTCAAAGAGGAGCTGACTTGAGGCTGCACTAACTCAGAATATCAAGGGCCATAAAAAATAATAAAAAAAGAATATCCATATTCAAGTCTTTCCTCTTCTAAATTTAAAGTAACTGTTCAAGGATTTCTTTCTGGTACCTTCTTGCTGAAATGTTCAAAGCAGCAGAGATATTTTACTGAAACTGTTTTGACAGGAATAAAACCACGAAAATTTGATATTTTTAATTGAGGTCTGAGAGTAGAGATTTCTTTTTCAAAAGTGAATACATTTACTAAATTAATTCTGTATGTTCATTTCCCTTTACCTTTCAAAGATCTGACAGAAAACAAGATATCTACTTATTTTTAAAATTTAGCCCTACTAAAAGAATTTGTGGAACATAAGAGACTCCTGGAAAGATCAAGCTGGCTGAAACCATGACAGAAAATTTTCCTTTTAACATCTGTAACTTTCTTGATCAGCTCCAAAGAAAAAGGGATGCTGATGGCCTAAACTTGAAAGCATTTGCCTTTGCTTTTGCAAGATAGTCTGCTGTAATTGTATTCCAGAGATGAACTTCAAATATCCTCAAAATTTGAAAAAACCCCAAACCCACCAAAACACAAAAAAACCCCAAAAAATCCAACACAAAAACCAAACAACAAAGCAATGCACAAATAACCCCCCTAAGTACATGTCACGATCCGTGACCTATTATATCTCCTTATTGGAGTGTATTAACTTATCAGGATTTGCTGAGAGATCCACACGTGGGTATCGCCTCACACAGAGGATACAGGAACTTATGTCCCGACTTTTTTGAGTGAATAACTCGCTCAGTGCTTACTAAATTTCTAACAACAGCAAGGTTTATTGTGGGGAAAACAAAGCAATTTGGGGCAGGAGGTTCAAAAGGAGTGATTACAACACATTAAACATATATGGGTACACCTTAGTTACACATCTTATTCAAGTGCTGGAAGGAGAGGGGAGGGGTATGCCCGAATGGCTGGATTATATTTTCCCCTATAAGCTGGGGTAGCCGGAATTGTCTCACCACATGGCAGTGCAGGTAGGATGAGCTGGGTAGCAAAGAAGCTGCGGGCACTCCAAGCGCAGGTCGCCCCCCCCCAGAGAGAAGCGGCTCCGGGACTTTGGGACCGGGGCTTTGGCAGC
>NW_009954101.1:1359817-1370893 GCF_000747805.2 Chaetura pelagica | reverse complement strand
ATCAGACGGGACCTAGTCCTGCCCCTGCTTCCGGCCACGGCTCCTCCCCCGCAGCAGCTGCCCCCCCCCCCACACACACACAGAGGGGGTTTCCTGCCGCGTGGAGACACCGTTTTAAGTCAGTTTTGTCGGCTGACTCTAAGGACATTTCATGTTCGTGTAAGGAAATACCTGGTCCTTCACAGTACAGATAAATATATCTTAAAAAATGTTCTTACAAGTTATTTCACCTCTAGAACTAACATAATAGGTTAGTTAGTGAGTAGGGTAAATGGCTACATTCAGAAATAAATTCAAGTCAACACACTACTAGTAAACTATAAAAACAGAGAACTATTCATTACCTCTGTCCATTTATATTTGGCCAGTAGGTAAGTGGGAGTGAAACACCCAGAACATGTTGAAGAATGCAGGAAAAGTGGAGTATGGAGTAACAGAAAGTTTAACAAATTCATACACACACATACTTTAAGTTCAAATGTTTTGCTTAAGCACAAAAGTGCAGGGTCAGATTTTATTCCGCTAACCTCCCAAACAAAGTAAAAATATTTTGGGTAAAAAGTTATGGTCTTAGATTTTACAGTTCTTTTGAGTATTCAGATGGTTTGCTCATATCATATAATTGGACAACTTATTTAGCTGGGAAAATAAGTGCTTTGCAGAAACTATTTGTTTGTTTTACAGGTAGAGTGAACAATGTATAGCCTGGACAGTGTGATCACATCCCTGACTTGATTTAACACAACTCTTAGACACAAGATCATTCAGCATAAGTATTGGTTAAAGGCAAGATAGGTGTTAAAGTGTGACATGACAACGTGTATGAAAGACATTTGGCAGCCTATACAAAAAAAAAAAAAAAAAAAGTTCCACATTCCTGCCTCAGAGCCTGAAACTCCAAAAAAATACATATTGAGTGCAGAGAACTAGGCAAAGAAAGATTATTCAATTTGTTATATAATGAAGATCTCAAATGTATTTTGAGACTTAGGGTTAAAATGCAGTCAAGTCACCTCTGAAAACAAATCTGTCATGATCCCAGGATTAAAATACAATGTTATGATGTACCTAAAAGTCTATAACTCATATTTAAAAGAGTAGCAAGAATTGTTATTCTTAGATTAGTATTAAAGTACATTGCCAGAATGATACGAAACTGCTATTGTACATTAACATCACTTCAACTTTTCACTCCACATAGAATGCTGGTGAATCTACCTGTCTGCACTATACCTTTAAAATATTATTTTAGTTGATCAAGTATATAATATGGATCAGCAACACAAGACTGAACTTCATTCAGAACGTGCAATTCTAAACCAAAAGAGAATTTTAGTGATTCAGTTCTAATTAAAATTTTTATTTGTTTTGTTTTGTTAGGAGACACCAGCTCCTTGTTGACCTCTTCATTAGAACATGAAAATGGTGAAAAAAAAATAATTCTGGATGATCAGCTGTGGGCAAAATTTCATAAGCTCTAGGAGGAAATACACCTCACAGAAAATAATTTTTATATTTAAAGAAAATTAGTCAGGGTCTTCAGTGAGATTAATCTACTAGAACACTTATGAAAGAGGGACAAAACATGTTGAATTCCTCCTCTAAGTAGACATAGCAAAGTTTTAACTCATCCTTCCACCTCTAAGAAAGTATTATAAGCAACTGTTAAAAACTATTATTTTCTATCTGAGAAATATTTTATGATTAATAGAATTGATTGGTACTCAGAAGAAATCTTGAGCCTATGATCCCCCCTCAATAGTTTGTACACTTCGTAAATGTACTTTTGCTAAGACATAGTTTAGGTGAACCTTTTAGTTGACTATGTATATAATACATACGAATATAATAATTAAATCATATGCACAATTTAACTTTTAAATTTTTTTATTTTTTTATAATAAGTGTGAAGATTTTTGGCATGAAAACTAATTCTAATGATTTTGACTTGCAACTTCTCTAATATTCAGTCATTGTTCAGGAAACAATATAGTTGGGAGAAAAAATATGTATACACACATCCATTTGCCACTGCTGTCTATACAGAATATAATTATTGTCTCATAATTAAACCATCTTATCACACCTGACTGTGAAGACTGTATTGAATATTTCAAGGAAAACATTTATGATGTGATTTACTTTCTGGTCAATTCATTTGAATGAATTGTTGTTCTGAAGAAAAACAATGCTTTCCCCCCCTGTCTCTTAGGAACACACTCTGAACTGTGCTAGCAAGTCTTTACCTCTGTAAAATACCACTCCTTTGCTTTCCTAAGCAAACAACACTTAATTCCCCTTCTGACAGATGACATATTTTGTATGGAGGAAGGAAGAAAATAAAGTATACTCAATTTGAATGGACTCTTATTACCATGGCATTAATGGAACAATCGAAATCCGTTTGTAGGCTTTGCTTCCTTGCTAGACACTGTCAAGGTAGCACACACTGTCCTCTCACCAGAATGTTCCAGCTAATCTCTCATTGTGTGGTTGTGCCTGTTTGCACCTCAGTGTATCCCCAGAGGAGTCGGTAGGGCTGTGAGAATAGTGGTTTGTGTGGAACCTGGTACTGAAGTGGGGCTTTGAGCAGATCTTGGGTAGGAAGCTACTGGATAGCATATGGTAGCTACTTCAGCTTGATGGCTGCATTTCCTCTTTTCCTGTCAGGATTTGAAAGACCATGGTGGTTGTTCTGCACTTTTATGATAACTCTTAACTTGGACTTTCACACCTGGTGCTTTCTTTTGTTATTTCAATGATTGTTGTCTCCTCATAATTATTTTAAATAGATATCTGCCTGTGAAACAGGAGGTGGTGTCAGATACATACTGACATATAGATACATACTAACATAGCTGAAGTTGTCAAAGCATTATATGTTATTCTCAGTGACTTTTCATTAAACCTGAAGATTTTTAAATACTTGTACTATAGCCGAGCATACCACTTAGGTAATTACTTTGTGTGTATTTTGTCCATGTTTTGACTAAGGTGACTCTGCAATGCTCAGATTGTTCAATTTCATAAAATAAATTGGATTGATCTTGGAAAATGGCATCACCTTTCTTTGAGCTTTGGCTACACCTTGCTTTGATCAACCATATTTAAAAGGCTGTCCATAGGGATTCTTATACCATATAAGCATGAACAATATTATACAGAGACAAACAATATTTCCCATGAGATTTAACCTAATGTGTAACTCTTCTGATATTGACTATTTTATAAGTTCAAACAGAGATTAGGAACCACAAAAAAAAAGTTGTTTTTTTTTCTTCATGATTTAGTGCCTGGTTGTGAGTGAACAAACAATATTATATGAGGAGGTATTGAAATAACAGTCAATTCATAGAACTGCACTTTTTTGACACAAAGCCCAATAGTTATGGTTTCACTTCTCTGTAGTTGTCAAATATGACCTCACCTGATCTTCAAAGTAAATTTTGGTGCTATGTATCCACATGAAGTAAAAATTAAAATATGTATCTGTGGGGTAAAGCTTCTGTGACTTATAGGAAGAAATTAAATCAATTAATATACTTTATAGATGAGTGATATGTTTTCTTAAATTTTGAGGGTTTTGTAAATACCTCTGTTTTATTTGTCCCTGCAGTGCTTTTAGGTGAGAAACCTGGTTGCTAGGACATTCTTTCGTGTAGCCCAGTGCCCCAAACCAAACAAAGGCCCCCAGAGAAAATACAAGGAGATGTGTAGTAATACCACTTGTTTAGCCTCCAGAGATCAGTTGCTCAGGAACTTCCTGCACCTGACATGTCTTTCTGAGTAGATTTAAGAGATTAAGAAGAAACTATCAGTGACTATTCCCGATAGACTTCCTAGACTTTTGTTTGTAAAGGAAGGTAATGATTATAGTCAAAGGTGGGGTACAATTCAAGATGAATTAGCCATCTAACTCAGTTTGACAATTTTGTATGTGGCTCTGTCTTTCTGCAGCTATGTCTTCACCTCCTGTTGTCTGCAACCAGATGTCTCCTTATCTTGTTATATATAACGTTATTAGTATATCTTACAGTATTTCTACATTTGATTTTGATTTGGTTTTACAGAAAAAGAATATACATAGAAAAGAACTCTCTATGGAAATGAGGGAAATTAAGGAAAACAGTGATGGAGGGAGGGAACAGGTAAGATAAGGTAAGGAAGTAAAACAAAGAAAGGCGTTTTTTTCCTATGTATTTTACGGGATCTTTTCTTTGTGCTCAGCTGAATATGTCATCCTTTTAATATTGCAACAAATATCTGATACCTAGCTAGAAGTAACATCAGTTACCACAGGTGTGATTTTGACAGATTTTACACTACCGTTGCTCTTTCATTAATGCTCATAAACTTACTGTTAGTCACTTATGTGTATATTTAGAGCATATATCAGGAGGTATTTCTGGAAAGCACAGGCTGTTTTGTGTCTTCATTATTTATTTATTTATGTATTTATTTATTTTAAAGTGCATAAACAAGCTGTTTTATGAGATTTTGTTGTTTTTTTCTTTACTTAAATACACATAAGATAAGTAAGAAGATGGACTAAATCTATAGCTCTGAAGTTATTACTGTTCAGTAAATGAGATATCTGTTTAATCCTTTAACTGAATTAGTGATGATAATTAATTGATAAATCAACCTATTTCCAGCTAGAAATTTCTAAGCATATACATGAAGTTCAGTGGGAATCAGATATTAAGACACTAATTTGATATGAAAATTCAGTACTTTGTGATATACTGAACAGAGTACAGCCCCTGACATTTAATGAGTATTACAGATCTCATAGGAACTAGTGTTATGCTAACATTGTAAAGATATATTGATACAATACAGACTTAACAGACTGAAACCTGGAATGAAGACAGTGCAAGTTTGTTCATTATTTTCACATTGAACTGTGAGGCAAAACATTTTTCACACTTTGTTTTAATTTTATATACTTTTGCTTCTGGTTTCCTCCAAATTTCTATGAAATACTGGAAGATACTATTTCATTACACAGATATTTGTGGAAAGATCCATCAGGCAATGTCTGGTTGAGGTTGTGTTATCTGATTGCTCTGGGTAATTTTTTGGCAAGAATAGATACTGCTGCTTTTTAAGGACTTCTCCTTTGTCCTTAAGAGTTAGGTAGTTTTCAGAGCACCCCGGGAAGCAGGTATTCTTGTATTTCTTTATTTTACATTTTCTTTTATTTGTAATGAGTAGTTCGTATTTCAGACTTACTGTCCACTGTACAGCTGAGGTGGAGAACTAATGGAATTTACAAAAGGGGACAAACCCAAAAGCATATGAAACATGCCTCTCATTTTACCTCCTTTTTTCTGTTTTCACAGCTATGTGAGTATGCCTGTGCATCTGCCTTGATTTCTCTACAGGAAGCTGGTGCTTTGGTAGAGATACACACAAAGCAGCTGTTTGGAGGCTTTCAGGATCTGCTACTTTGAGAAGAAAGATGTCAGTGGTGGGGATTTCACATGAGGTAGAAATTAATTAAAAGTAGTGGAGTTTTAGTTTGTGTTTTTTTGGTTGGTTGGTTGTTTTTTGGTTTTGTTTTTTTTTTGTTGTTCAGGTTTGTTTTTTTTCTCAGCTGATGTTCTTTTCCAACAGAATGAAGTCCTTTTCTTTTCCTGAGAGGCAGTGGATGCAAATTATCTAGCTTTGTCTGCACTCTTTTATCTTTCTCCACTGAAGATGTGAGATGTACAGATGATACTGTGTGCGTCCCAGGCATCCTTGCAGCTTGACAGGCTGAATTCCAGTTACATGTTACTGCAGTGAACCATCCTGCGCCAGACATACTCCTTAGACAGATTTATCCCTTAGTGTATTGATATAAAGAAGTCCAGTCATATAAAATGTTTAATAGGCTGTATTTCAGTACTTAGGAAACAGGGCTGACATCAGACCACACTGACCCACATGCAGCATCAGGACCTAAATGTGTATACTTGGTTTGAGGATGTTTTTAGGATCTTATTTCATTTTACCTTTAAGCTAAATATAAAGGTTTAAATAAATACCAGTGCCGATTGTTTACAGCTTTGTCAGCATGGCTTTAAACATTTCTGACTCTTTTAAAATATATTGGCAGATTTTTATGACTATATTAAGCAAACCTTCAGGGCAGCAGACAAGACAGGATATTATTCTGAGATTAAGGAAGGAAAATGAGTTAGAGCGATAGGAATAAAAGGCAGATTAGAAAGGAAGAGGATCACACTCGCTTTCCTCTGCTGAAGGAAAACACAGCCCCTATTGTCTGTGCTCTGAAAGAGATTACCTCCAGTCACTAGTTCTCTCATAGTCTAATCCACTGATTCAATGGCTTTTTCTAATCAGGGTTGGAAAGGAGACATCAAAAGGAATTAATATCCATTATAGCAAAGATCCATACTGAAGGGACCATTAGGTAATCTGCATTAAAATGTTTGTTGGATAAATTTTGTTTCCCAAACACATTTTTAGGTGATTATTTACTAATTTGTTATGCTTTCATGTTTGCAAGGAACTTGACAGCTATTGTGGGAATGTTATGTAGCTGGCACTGCAGCTCTGTGTGCTATCACTTTGATTCCATGCATCCAGGGATTATGATTTTGAAACCACAGATGCCTGGAGGCTGACTAAAAAAAGACAGAACTCTCCACTGCCCTGTGTCAGGAATAACTGCCTCTCCCTAGGAAGCAGAGACTGAAATGCCAGAGTTAACGTCCTCACACCATCAGGTCTCTTATTAACTGCAGCACCCAAAGTGAGTGCTGAAATCAATATATTAAGACCCTATTGATGGCCACTACTAGCTTAGAAACAGGAGCAACGTATGAGTGTTAGAATACTATGTTTTATTACCTCACAGTTGTTGGTCAGTGCTTTTTGAAGATTTTGATAGGACTTCTTTTGGTCACCTCACTAACCTTTCATACTACCAAGGAGCTCAGACAGGTTTCTCAGTCCCTCTTTATGCCAAGCTCATGTTTGCCATCAGTTCAGGTACTAGAAAGGGACTTGCAAAGAATCCTCTTCACATCAAACTTTTTGGTGAAAGAAACCCAAAATCCCAATTCAAATACTAAGATGGATCAAAAAAAAAGTGGCTTGTGCTCTTTATCATTCATCATGAAACCTCAATTCTTGGCTGAGAAGACAGCACTTCTGCTTCTGTCATGACTGGGAGTGAAAGGTCTTAATGGTTGCGTAATGAAAGACAATTTTAATATAGATTAATGAAAGTGCAACTTAACAGAATTTGATGGCAAGGTTCACTTTATTAATTACTATGTGGGAGGGATGTTGGAGTGAGTTACACAGAGATCAGGGGAAATGATTCACACAGAGGCAGGGGACACTGAGTCAGGAACTGGTTGGAGAGAGTTGCACAGAACTCAGGAAAAAGAATGAGGAAGGTCCTTCTGTTGAGTTGCAGAGTGGACCCCCTTGCTCTCTAAACTCCTCAGAGAAGAGTCTGGGTGCAACTGAATCCACTCCTAGTTCCAGACTTGATCAACGATTTACATCTAAGGGGGTTTAAGTGTAGGAATTTCAGTGTTGTGCTTTAACAAGTAATTATGTGTCTGGTGTGATTTGGAAATAGCAGTAAATTAAGATTTATTGTCACTGTTTGTGGGAAATGTTTCTTCTTCTTCCCCACAAAATACACTATTATAATGAATCACAAAACCAGATTATTTTCTAAGAATCAATCATCAACAATCTGTTGTTATCAACAGAGAGGTTCACCTTAAAGATTTGACACAGTTTCTAAACTAAATTGTGCTCACACACACACAGGTTAATCTGTTAATATGTTAAATTCTGGTATCTAATTTAATGGAAAATGTTGCAACATAGCCTATATTTATAGGGTCCAAGATGATTGATTTTGGTTAGTATTTTTCCATGATAGCCAGGATTCAGATTTAGGTCATCTTTGGCAGCTTTCAGAATGGGCCTGTTTTCGAGCCAGAGGGGTCCCATGTACACTCTGCAGAGTTTCAGGTATGGTTAGGGAGTGCCTTATTGCTCCAAATAGCTGTATTTGTACTAGGGCTAGAAGGTGCCCAGTTGTTTGGACTCACTAATCCAGTAGGCAAGGCCAAAAAATACCAGATTGTCTCAGCGTGCTGCACTTGAAAGAGGCACAATATTGCACCCACTGTACTCGTAACTAAAGTAAGAATAATGCTGTCTAGCTGTTCACATTGCAAGGTGGCTCCACAGGGGGTGGAGTATGTAGCTTCTGGCTATACTTGTCACTTCAGTGCACACAACACTTTCCTTGATGTTCTTCTCAGGTAAAAGGAGGTAAAAGATATGGTTTCTCCCTGAAAGTGCAATAAAAATGTTTGGTATGTATAAACCCATGATGATTGCAGAAAGTAGCCATGGACAGGACTCACTCCTTTGCTGTGTTTTTTATAGATGCTTTGACATTGCGGCTGGATACTCTCAATAAAAGTTGCAGTCTGCAACATGGTGTGAATTCTTGGCTACGTTTTTTGCTAACCCAGCTACATTCAGCTCTGGATAAGGACAACAGCTGGACAGGGGCAAACCAGACAGGGAAAACAAATTATTTTGATTTCTTTACTGTTTCATTATTCTGACTTGGGGTTTCTAGTTCCTTTTGCAGCCTTTGTGTTCATCTGAATTTATAAGTGCTATAGTTGCTGTGTAACTGAAAATTGCCTACATTTGAGTACAAGGTACCTTTACTATTTAAGACTTCTATTTCTTGTTGCTTTACATATGTCTTGTATCAGAGTATCACACACATGCAAAGTAAGTAGTTGTGTCCTGAGTGTGATAGTCTGTTTGCTTTGCCCCATAGGTTGCTGCCATCAACATCTTAACTAGCTTAACTAAGTAAGTCGGCTCTGGCAGTAGTCACGGTTTGACTCAGGATCAGCTATTAAACCAGTGACAACAATGCTCTTGATCCCCTCCTCCCTGGGTGGGGAAGGAGAGAGAGAATAAGGTAGAGAGACTTGCAAATAAGATCACTGAACTAGTATGTACATCAATTAAATGTCAAAGAAGCCATCAATTCGGACATAAATATCTGTCTGCTGGACGTAAAGGTTCATGCTTTTTTTGGGTATAAATCTGAGAACTCTGTTTTTAGTTATTCTGTCATTTTAAAAATACTAAACATATACAAATAGATCTATAGTAATGTATTTAAGAAAAAGTTAAATGCAGGACTGATATTTAACAAAAACTAGTTACAACTTTCTCACAGTTTGACTCAGGGTCGCCAATTGAACTAGCGATAACAATGCTCTCTATCCCCTTCCCCTCCCACTCAGGTAGGGAAGGAAAGAAAGGAGAGAGAGAATAGGGGAGAGAGACTTCTCAGATTGAAAGCTAAACTAGACAACTTTAATTGAATAATAACGATAAAAGAAAACACATACAATTATATACAAATCTATTCAGGAAAGCACAAAACCCTATTGTTTCCCTCCACCTTCAGAAGCTCCCACAGTATCTCCTGAGCTGTGATCAGTCTGGAAATGTCCTGGAGCTGCCAGACAAAGAGGCAGAGCAGACAGGAGCGGAGGGGAGAGTGATAAGGGTCAGGAGTGCAACAGTCAATGGGGATGTATAGATGAGTCTTCCCGAAATGCCAGCCATGGACAGGAGAGAAGGGAAGAAGAAGCAGGAAAGGTTTTGACTTCCATGATCTCTAACGTTACACTGAGCTTGCGTGGATACATGGAATGGAATACTTTGGTCAATTTTGTTGTCCATCTAGTCTGCTCTTCCTTATGAGAAGGTTGCAGATATGTCTCCTCTGCTTCTTAGATTCTGTGCTGCCGATTAACTAAGTAAAGCAAGTAACCCTCAAGTCCTGGCAGTAACATAAACATTCCAGTGTTACCAGTCCACTAGCTGGAAAGCTTGCTGCTAGTTAAAAGAGAGTTCTCTAAAGAAAAAAAAAAAAAAAAAAGAGTAAAAGGAAAACTGGCCTCATCCTGGCTCAAACCAGGACAGCAAAGTTTTTCTATTTAATTTGCCTTTTTAATAGATTTTAATGTAGTCTTTAAAACTGTTTATAAAATTGGTTATTGCTCAATGAGAGAGGACCTTTCCATCATGGTCAATGAACCCTCCCTGTGATGGTGACAACCCACTAGATCACCTGTGTCACCGAGCACAGCATTTAAGATGAAACCTCTCCCACAAACTGGCCTGTAGAACACCTTATCTGGAAATAAGAGTGACCTGACCATTTTCAGTACTAAATGCATAACTGATTTCTTCTATTTAAACTCTCCTTAGGCAAGGTTTTTTGTTCTCTTTCCATCTATAGTCAGGGAAGTAAATATGAATAAAAAAGCACATGCTGTCTTGTACATTGATGAACAAAGCATAGATAGATGTGTTCATCAATTGACCTATATACCAAGATGGCAGAAAACAGTGTTATGGTGTTAACTGCCAGTATGAGATACTTGTGAAATGGTTAGTTAAAGTTACAGTGGCAGATTATATTAGCAGATGGTAACACTCAATTATGTGAGTGTAAATCAAAGATGTAATACTTAAATTCTCTACTTACTAATGAAAAATTGAAAATACATTATACTGTATATGCAAAATTAGGTGATCTTTTAATATGAATGTCATCACAGTTATTACGGAAGTCCATTTCTAAGAACAACTGTATTTCTTATTAAAAAGGTTTCTGAAACTTTTAGGACACTGCTCTGATTGCTCTTCTATTAGTAAAAAAAAAAAAAAAAAAAAAAAAAAAAGGTCGGGGAAAAAAACCAAAAATTTAAATTACATTTATAGTGGCAACTGAAAGGGAACAAAATCAATGAAAGAGGCATACTTATTAGAGACTTGCACTTGCCATAAAACTGAAACTAAATCACACTGACAGTGTCTGAACTTCAGAGAAATTGCTTTGAATTCAGAATTGGAGCCTGGAGATATAATGGAAATGATATTGCAGTTGCTGAAGAAAGGGATAAAATTTTTTATGTCCATTGCCTCCCTGTGTCTTGTTGGTATTTTAGGGATCAAACACTGATTTTTTATCTGTTTTATTATTTATTT
>NW_009954101.1:1347957-1359680 GCF_000747805.2 Chaetura pelagica | reverse complement strand
AAAGTTTAGGTTTTGTTAAAAAAAAAAAATAAAAAAAAAAAAAAAAAAAAAAAAGAAAATAAAAAAGAGAAGGAAAGAATCACAGTAAGATAACCAGGTAAAACCCACTCAATAATTCACCTAGCAGTTCAGTTAATTTTCTGTGACATCTGCACTGAATGAATTCTTCTGCTGTTTCTTGAGAATTTATTTACCAAGGGCAGCTGTGTTTTCTGAATTCACTGTAATTTTCTGATGGTTTGTTTCAGAAAGACTATAAATTTTGCTGTCATATTAATTGTCATAACTCCACAGGTAACTTTTTGGAACACCCTTGATAAAAGCTGTTGTAGGCTAGATTTTATAATTTTATTTTATTTATTTTATTTTAATTCCTTGGCTCTATGTTGGAATGAAACTGATTTTATGGATGTTGCTTCTGAGTGTCCTCTGAGAGCTTTTGGTAACAGGCTAACTAGTGTTCTCAGGACCCAGAGGATTGCATGAGCAGAGGTGATAAGGAAGATTGGAAAACTGCCAAATTGCGTTGGGACAGAGGTTGCACCAAGGCCTATGTAATAATGGTATGTCACCCTTTATACCAGCATTGTGACCTCAGTGCTGTGCTTTTCAGGTTACACAGAGTATTGCTTATTAATTTGAAACTATATATTTTTTAAAGTTATGGTATTTTTTTCCCATTTTCTAGAGTGTATTGTAGATGTTGATAACAGTTAAGATATAAATGTTTATAGAAGCTCGCATTGTTGATAACACCAATGTGTTGCACTTCCTTACTGATGTAGAAATAGTTCCTCTAGGGTTACACATGGTTCATACAGGGTTCACATAACATCTGTGTGGGAAGAAGAAACCTAAACTCTGAAGAACAATCCTAGCCACTCTAAACTGAAAAGATACTTAAAACACTACATTGTGAACCAAGGGAAGGGAAAAAATAGTTTATATGCAATCTCATGACATAAATGCAATGGGGCAGAAAAATAACTCTATAAATCAGGTGGCCGTAGCACCTATTTTATGAAACAAGTTATACTGGAAAACAAAGCAAAAGGAGTTTAGGCATTGCAGCAGCAGGCTCGTTGTACTCTGAATTGCCTTTGTGTGTATGCATATGTGTGTGTGCGCTCACTGAGGATTCAAGGGAGATGGTCAATAAGAAGTGTTCAGAAAGATTTGGGTGCTGGGCGGCATTTCTCATCCATTGCTTCAAGGAAGAGCTTTTTAATTTTCTTTGTGTTTATTTCAGCCTGAAATTCAGTATGATAGACCACCCAGTGCAATGTAATGTTTACTTGGGTTCCTATCTTAAATAATTCTAAGTTTAAAAGTCTTCCACATTCAAAGGTCTCCCAGTATTAATTTTCCAGGTCAAATGCAAAGAAGTGTACCTGTCTGCTGTACTGGTAAATTTTTCAGTCTACCAAAATAATGATAATTTCAGCAGTAAATATGAAATGTTCCATTATCTCCTTCTAATACAATTAAATAGTTAATACATGTTGAAGTTTTGACATAAAAACTGGATAGAGAGATATCACTGAGACTGTAGATTGATTCAGAGGATTAATTAATGAGTCTGCATTGTGGTTTACTTCATGAATTCTTCTTCTCAGAATGGTTCAGGCCCATTCAGCATGGGTTCATAGCAGGTAGGTCCTGCTTGACAAACCTAATCTCCTTCTATAAGAGTGACCCACTTACTGAATGAGGGAAAGGCTGTGGATGTTGTTCACATGGACATTGGTAAAGCCTTCAACATTATTTCTCACAACATTCTCCTGGAGAAGCTGGCTGTTCATGGTTTAGACTGCTGTACACTTCACTGGGTAGAAGACTGGCTGTATGGTTGGGCTTGAAGAATTGTGGTGAATGGAGTTTAATTCCGTTGGCAGCCAGTCACCAGAGGTGTTCCCCAGGGCTTAGTGGCAGGGCCAGTTCTGTTCAATATCTTTATCGATGATCTGGATGAGCGGGCTGAGTGCAGTCTCAGTACATTTGGAGATGATGCTAAGTTGGGAAGGTTCTACAGAGGGATCTGGACAGGCTGGATCAATGGGCTGAGACCAATTGTATGAGATTCAATAAGGCCAAATGCACTTCAGTCACAACCTCATGTAATACCACAGGCTTGAGGAAGAGTGGCTGAAAAGCTGCACAGAGGAAAAGGATCTGAGGGTGTTTAAGCTGAGAATGTAAGGAATTTCTATATTCCTGCAACTATTTTCTAAGAAAATCCTATCTTTTCCATCTGCTACAAAGAAAAATGAAAATTAGGCTTAAGAAGCTGATCAGGAATGATAATTTTATAGATATATTTTTTTTTTTCTGAGAGGTTACCCTTCAGAGAGCTACAATTGTATTTTATTTTTATATCCTCAGCAAGTTTGCTGATACCAATCTGTGTATTGTGGTTGACACCCTAGAGGGAAGGACCGCCATCAAGTGGAACCTTGACAGGCTGGAGATGTGGGCCAATGCCAACGTCAGGAAGTTCAACAAGGCGAAATGCAAGGTCCTGCACTTGGGTTGGCACAACCCCAGGCACAAATACAGGCTGTGGGGAAAATGGCTGGAGAGCAGTCCTGAGGAGAAGGACTTGGGGTTGTAGTAGATGAGAAGTTTGACATGAGCTGCCAGTGTGTGCTGGAGCCCAGAGAGCCAGTTGTGTCCTGGGCTGCATCAAAAGAAGAGTGGCCAGGAGAGCCAGAGAGGTGATTCTGTCCCTCTACTCTCCTCTGGTGAGACTCCACCTGGAATATTGTGTAGAATTCTGGTGCCCACAGCACAAGAAAGATGTAGACTTGTTGGAGAAGGTCCAGAGAAGGGCCACTATGATGATTAAAGGTCTGGAGCACCTCTGCTATGAAGACGGGCTATGAAAATTGGGGCTGGACAGATCATGGAACAGATCCTCTTGGAAGACATGCTAAGGTACATGGAGGATAGGGAGGTGATTCAAGACAGCCAGCACGGCTTTACCAGGGGCAAATCCTACCTGACCAACCTAGTGGCTTTCTACAATGAAGTGACTACTTCAGCTGACCATGGAAAATCAATAGATGTCATCTATGTGGACTTCTGCAAGGCCTTTGGCATGGTCCACCACAGCATCCTTCTCTCTAAATTGGAGACATATGGGTTTGTTGGGTGGACTGTTCAGTGGATAAGGAACTGGCCAGATGGTCCCATCCAGAGGCTAGTGGTCAACGGCTCTAAATCCAGATGGAAAACAAGTGGTGGCTTTCAGCGGTCTGTACTGGAACCAGTGTTGTTTAGTATCTTCATTAATGATATTGACAGTGGCATTGAGAGCACCCTCAGCAAGTTTGCTGATGACACCAAGCTGGGTGCTGCGGTCCATATGCCAGAGGGATGGGATGCCCTCCTGAGGGACCTGGACAAGCTGAAGAAGTGGGCACAGGTGAACCTCATGAGGTTGAACAAGGCCAAGTGTATGGTCCTGCACCTGGGCCGAAGTAACCCAAGATACGAATACAGGCTAGGGGAGGACACACTTGTGAGCAGTCTTTTGGAAAAAAACCAGGGGTACTAAAAGCTGGACATGAGCCACCAATGTGCAGTTGCAGCCCAGAAGGCCAACTGCATCCTGGGCTGTATCAAAAGAAGCGTGTCCAGCAGATCAAGAGAGGTGATTCTACCCCTCTGCTCTGCCCTGGCGAGACCTCACCCAGAATACTGCATCCAGCTCTGGTGCCCCCAGCACAAGAAATGTGGATCTGTTGGAATGTGTCCAGAGAAGGGACAAAGAAATGATGCAAGTGCTGGAGCACCTCTCTTATGAGGACAGGCTGAGGGAGTTGGGATTGTTCAGCCTGAAGATGAGAAGTGTCTGGAGGGGTTTAGGACACATTGGAAATCGTGAATATTAATGCTCTGGGAGGTTTTAAGTCCTTTTTTTTTTTTTTTTTTTTTGTGACAAATTCTGTCGCTTGACAGTTAAATTCAATTGTTGAACCTGTAATTGGAACTGACAATCTGAATACTCTTTGTGTGCAACTGTTTGACCTTTTCTGGTTATGTATATTCTTTCTAGTTTCCAGTCTCATCTGTCACTGATTTACCACATCACACCCCACTGGATGAGTGCAATTTCAATGCGAAAGATTGCTTTACCTGTTTAGGGCCCATATTTTGTGTTTGTAAATGTTTTAGGCTAATAATGAAGTACCTATAATCTTACTATTTTGTTCCTATTTTGGAATGTAATACAGAAGGAGATTCCAAAAATGGTGTATGGCTACTACTTTTATATATTCCATTCCTGAACTAAGCTGAAAGGAATAAAATTATAACCAAAATTTCTCTGCTTTTGAAAAAAACCCAAAATGTTCAGATTGCCTTTAGTCAGACCAAGGAGTTTATCAAAGAACCTACTCAAATGTGATTCATCATCATAGAAAGGTACTGATTAGTGAAAATAGCACTTTCGGTATCATTTTTAAATACGTGAGTGACTACCCAAGAAATAACACTGATATGAAGTGTCAGATGCTTTTCTGGACTTAGGCTTTTATAAAGTTGATTACAAATATTTTTTCTTCTGTATCTCTGTACTAGATGTGCATATTTTTTTTTCTGAAAGTCAAAATGTTTAGACAGATTTTCAAAGTAATGAAGTAGGTTTAATTGCATATTTTTGAGTACCTCACAAGATACTATCTCCAAGTATTTATACACCTGGAAATCACAGTCTCCATACAAAAAATTTTGTTATTATTTGATAGCTCAAATATACATTACTTTCTTATAACCATGAAGAAGTCCATATATCAGTAATACTCCAATTCTGGATGGATCTGCATGTTTAGTGATAGTACTGCATATGTAGATATTTACTTTAAATATGTCTGCCTGAAGTAGTACCAAAATGAAAAGAATGAAAACCACACTAAAAGAAACTTTTTCAGGCCTGTTCATCATAATCTTGACTGTCCTATCCCATTCATCTGGTCTGCTGAAGCTACAAAGGTGCTCTTTTTTTTTTTTTTCTGACAAACACTCCTAATCTCAGTCCAAAGTAGTTATAAACTCACCAGACTTATTGTAGGCAGGAAAAGGAGGCAGCACCAGCAAACCATGGTGGATAGGGTCCTTATGCTGTGGTGTGCTTGGTCTCCATGATACTGACAGAGCCTGGACTCTATCGAGCGCTCATTGTAGTCTCTTTAGATGCTATTTTCACTCTGCTTGTCCTCCAGGCCTCTCAACCCATTCCCTCCCTTCCTCACATTTGAGTTTTCCTCAGAGTTTGGTTGCATTGAGGCTTAAATATACATTACTTGAAATTTAGAAAACTGTATTCTGAATTTATAGGCAGTAGAGAATGTCCATAGCTCAGAAATGAGTCTTTGCACCCTTCCTGGGATTCTGTTTAAATATGTCAGGAATGGGTAATGAAATTTGGCTCTGGCACCTTCTCTGCCTGTTATAAAATGGTGGAAACCCATCATGAACTGAAGCACACACAACAGCTTTTGCCATCTGCAAAGCTTCCAGACCTTTGCTAATTTTATGGAGGTTGGCCAAAGAGTAGGGAAGCCAGAATTCCAATTAAAAACATGCATCTATGCATGGACTAGGAAGAAAGTATAAGTAATGATGATTAGAAAGCAGTTAGTGAAAAGCACAGAATAGTATTCACAGCTGAATATTTGTCATTTTTAAAAAATTGTAAATAGCTGGCAAGAAAAATGTGCCTTTGTAGCCTTTCAGGTTAATGGTTTAGGTTCTGCTTTTGTTTTAAATGAGTAAAATATAGCTCTGTGGTAACAGAGCATAGGCATCTAAATAGTTATATAGGATCAAATTGTGAATTTCTCTCTGATGCAAACACAGGATAAGAGTTGAAAGGTAGTTGTTAGTGTCGGATTAATTAGAACAATACATCTGGAAAGAAAAGGAAAGAAAAGTAACACCAGCAACTTAAGAAATGGACATAAAATAAACCAGTTATTTTCTGTTTTTAAAAAAGGAGGTAAACCCTGGAATAAATCTGTCATGCAGAACAGAATACATTTGGTTTGACTGTTATCTATACTGTTTCTTCATTAAAAGAGTCCCTAAAGCAAGTGTAAATGTACTGTTTAATATAGTCTCTTTGAAAGTTCCCTGACATGCCAAGTGCAAGAGCCTACTTGAAAATCAGAACTAACAACAGATTTGAGGCCTTTGGAGGCTTGGGCCATACAGGCTTGTATGGTGCATTTCACTATAAAGTTTCTCTTCTGATATCTGTAGGATACCACCACAGCTGGCCACCTAATCTCCAGAAAAATGCAATAATAATGCTAATGGACTACCAGCCCTGGGAAGTCTGAGATCCCACTATGAACTTCAGCACTAGTGAAGAGCATGACACTGAGTTGGAGGTGCCCTGGAGGATGCAGAAACAGGTTTGCACAGGGTCTTCTGGCAGTTCCATGACAGCTGTCAGCTTGGATGCGGCAAGGACACAGGCCTTCAGCAACGTATCATCAGAATGTGAAAAACATCTCAGTGGTGCCTTTTCAAGCCCTTTGTAGGTGAATTAGTGTTTGCCCTGTTAAGTGATTATATGGAGCTAAACCAAAGGAGCAGCATATCACTATACTGCTATAACAGAGAAGTGCTAGGCTGAGTCACTGAGTCCCAGCTCCTCTGAGCAGGAAATCAGCTATAAAACACAGTGCTTGTTTCATCATAGCAGCAAATCAGGTGTGCTAGTGGATGCAGCAGTGCCTGCTTTTCTGCCTGTGCAAGAGGAGGAGATTTACATCCATGTTGGCAATGAAGTCAGCTCTAAACTCAGAAGATTTCAGAAATAAAAATGGATTGGCAGGGAAAGGACCTGTTGATTTATTTTTTTTTTTTTATTTTTAAGGTGCCAAGACTTTAGCACATCTTCCTACACACATATTGACCAAGCTGATCTGCCTCACTTGTGTTATACTGCACAGAAGAGAATGATCTAGAACTAATTTTACTATGAATGCTATAAGTGTAGATATTTTTCCTTGTTATATCTAATATCCCAGAAAACTTGCTAATCATGCAAGCAGTGTGAGCTATTTCTGAATTGAAAAGGAATAGAAGGTAACTATGTTATTACCACAGATTTGTTTTTACCAGCTGCATGTGTTATTTAAAGTTAGGTTGTATGTAAAGAGCTGGGCGTGAAAGGGTATGACAACCAAAACTTGATTACATGTCAGACCTTTAAATAAAATAAATTCCACTCAGTTGAAATGTGCATATGTGAATTAGTCATTTGGTATTTAACTAAGATAGTAATCAATTTAAAGGCTCCAGACATTTGAGATTTTATTTATCCATTTATTTCCTACTGCCCATCTGGTGTGCATGCCAGAAATGGTAATGTTCTACAAGCCAAATAAGAAAAGTAAAAAAACCTGCCAGACTCACTCCAGAAGATTTTCTCTATAAGATCTCCCGTCAAATACTCCTTAGATGGAATTCAAGCCCATTGATTCTTTTCAAAATATGATAGTGGTAAAAATTTAATATATTAGATTATTTAGGAAATATTCAAAGATTGTTGAGATTATTCCAGTGGAGTGCTTGTATTGTTCTTGTCTGTTTAGCCTTACATTTAATCTTGATTTAGTAATTTTATATAAATAAATATACTGACTCTTGAGACATATCTCTTCATACTAAGTGTGATTGGTTCTTATTCCAGGCAATAAAATTAAAGAAGGACAGCATTTTGCAGTATTCTGCCCTGTTCTTCTAAAACTGGTTATTTAAACCTCACAACCAGAAAGCAGGATGTGAATTACAGTGTCTCCTACTTAAAAAGCAACAAAATCCCATCACAGTCAGAGGAGTAAATAGTGCTCCACTAGCTGGAGCACTTGTTCAACACAGGTGTTGGAGACTGTATTTTGCATTAAGCAGTAATGTAAAATCCGTAAACACTCCTCAGAGCAGGTTTTGGAAGGTATGTCAGCTCATTGCCAGCTAAATGCCAAGGGAACAAAATGCTTCATGTATCTTCTCTTTTGTTCAATCATCAAATGCTTAACCATTCTAAGATAATTGGAGGTTCTAGCCTTGGGAGAATGTATGGAAAACTTTTTCTTTGAGATAAATCAGCCTTTGGTTATCTTTTAAGAAAGACACAAAAGATTGACATCAATAAATGAAATGAGCACAGTTTTTCATTCCACATTTACACTACTCAATATAGTGCAGTACTGAGCATCCAAATCCTGAGCTGTAGGATGAAGGTTGGAGGAACAGCAATTGTATTTCCTATAAAGGAACTGGACTGTACTGCTGTTTTTCTGGAGTGAAAACACAATTGTGAATCCCCTATACTAGCTGTGCAGTTACAGTGAATGAAGTATTTGAGTCACAGAAAATAATTAAATTAGATTGGCATAGCTGTCCTCTGTGTTTTTTATGGGCTAACAGAAAAACATCCATGTTCAGGGAGACACATTTAAACTGGTCTGTGCAAGTGTGCTTGCTTTGTGAATACCACTTGTTTATACCTAGATGCCCTTGGGTGCAGCATGTGGCAAGTAGCATTTAACTTGAGGTCATGTTTTCTGCTCTGGTGGTCAAATACCTTACTCCATTTGATTGCCAAGTTTTCAAAGGAATGCATGCAAAAGCTGTTTCAAATGAAAAGAAACTGTGGGGTGGGGATTTTTTGACCATGGTAGGGTGTGTCATGGTCTGAACCTGGTTTTGGGTCGAAACCACCTTATCTCAGGACACAATCGTCCTGTCTGTTTAACAGGATTTTCTGACACAAATTATATACATATATTCAGGATAATATTTGAATTATTTTGGTGGGTCTGCTCCTGGCTTGGACCCTGTTTGCTTCCACCAGATATATAACCAAATAATAAACTCTTGGAAGCGCGCACATACACACACACACACACAGATTATGTGCTTAAAATACCACTTTATTGTAAAAGTTTTTGCAGTGTGTGTGTAAAACTGGATATTTAAATGAGAAAAAATCCAAACTGTTATAGTTTGGGGTAGAGAGAGCCCGAAGCCTTTTCCATATAGGGTCAATGAGGTGTGTGTGAGTAAGGGACCAATTACACACCCAGGGGGACAACACGTTAGAGATTAAAGGTTTGAATTTTTATGTTGTGCTCACGTCCTCCTGGAGCCGGGTGGGGGTGAGGGGAGTTGTGGCAGTGGTAGCAGATTCAGCGCAAGTGGCACCAGCAGCAGGGACAGCAGGGGCTGCAGCAGCTGCTGCCTTCGTCCTTCTGGTGCCTCTGGTTGGCAGCTGAGCTACCGTGTGCTTGGGCACACGGGGTATGGATCTTTTTGGAGTTTGGGCACAGCACGGGTGGCAGGGCCACTCACCATTATTGCCCTTAAGAGCTTTCTTCTAATGATCGCAGGAGCACTGAAGAGGCAAGGAGTCTGACCTTATTTTCCTCACTGGACCCAGGTATGTTAGCAAAGTCATGGCCTGTGGTGGTCTCAGCCTGTGGTTGTCTCATCCAGGGCTTGCTTTCAGCTCAGCTCCTTTCATTTGCTTTTCCTTCTCCTCTTTCGTCTTCTTCTCGCTCCTTTGTACCAGCAGCAGTGGGCAATGGGCACAGTAAACATCCACAAATGATCGTCTTTATGGGCATTCATTGCTTTGCAGTCTTAGGTCCCGCAGCTGGTGATGAAGTCCCAGACACGGCCCCTACCTTGCAGTACTGCTACCGTTTGTCCTTTATTTTTATTTTATTTTTTTTTCTGTTATGTCTCTCTCTTACAGTCAATTTCAGTGAGAGACATATTTTTTTGGAGGCCAGTTCTCCACAGGGTGTCGGTGAAAAACAGAGGAATATAGCAAAAAATCAGCTAGTGAGTAGCTTCTGTTAATCATATTTGTTTGTAGTCCTTGTAGTTTTAGAGCAACCTAGAAAAACATTGCTAAGAAATAGACATCTCTATTTTATAACAAAACTACAAAGCTGCAGGAAAGCTTTTTCACAGCTCTTTGTCTCCTTTATTCACTAGAAACTTTGCTTATCTGAAGCACTGCAAGACTTGTTATTGTTCTATAAATAATATATATAAACGCAAACTATGAACCATGGTGTTGGCATAATTGCTTTCTCACTGCATACACTTTCATCCTACATCAAAAAACTAGCACTGTTTCTTCTTTGTATACATAAATTGAAGGAACATAAATATTGCTTGGAATACATTTTGAAAATTGTTATAGAGCTTAATTGTTGTTCTTTAGAAATCTTCTAATAGCTGTGGGTAAGTAATCTCACTTTCCATATTTGAATAGTGTCATACAGAATGCCTGTATCAAAATTTTATGTAATTCAGAGCATTTTGTTAAGAGTATTCATGTCTTCACAGCTGGAGAAGAGGAGATAACAGGGCACAAAAGTACAAGGCAGCTTGTGGAGCATAAGGAGTCTTGGACAACCTGCACACATTGGTACAAGCCTTGTGACTTTTAAGTAATCATAGAATCATAGAACTATTCAGGTTGGAAAAGACCCTTGGGATCACTGAATGCAACCATCATCCTTACTCTACAAAGTTCTCCAATGAGGAGCAACAAAATCCGTACTTCTTAATGGCTCTGCCAGCCAGCAGAGGAAATACAGGGAGGCAGCACCCACTATAACTTTTAAATGGGGCTTTGTTTTGGGCTTTCCTACTGCTCCTTCTCAATAGCAAAGGGTATGGTTTAAAGTCCTAGTACCAACCAAAACATTCTGGAATAACGTCATTACATGCTTGCTCAGGTACTGCTCTTTATAAGTTTCTGCACTGTTACATTGATGCAAAATGTATTTGGATAAGGCTAAATAAGGAAATAAAGGAAAATATGATTAATTCTTCAAAGACTGTATGGATTTGTGCTCTAAAAAAAAATCTGAGATTATTCTTTTAAAGAGTGAAACTGCAATTAAATTCAATGAGACAAAGTACTGCCGTGAGGATACCTCTTCATTAGGCAATTTTGATCTATAATAGCCCTGCAACTTTGTTTCTTCAACTGTCTCACCCTGTCTGGAATTTAACATCTTATCATTTGTGCAGCCTTTAGACATTTTTATGCAGGAAACACCCCCTTAGTATTGTTACATCAGGAGACCAGCCAGCTTTTATAATCAGCTTCTTTGAAAACTTTTTGTATGAAGGATACTATAAGAAAGGCACCAATAAGGCTAGTTAAAAGAAAGCTTACTGAAGGAAAAAAAAAAATCAGTAAAAAGAAAAATTGGCTTCATCCTGGCTCAAACCAGGACATTCCACCCCTATTCCTTGCCGTATATTACATACAGGCTCTATACTTTACCAGCTGTCAAATTAAGGATTCTCCCCCAGTCAGGATACCTTGAGGTACATATTGTACTTCACCATCTTCCATCATTACACACCAGGTATGTCCAGGTCCCTGAGCAAAAGCAATACCCCTGACAGGTATACCTTTGCCTGAAGCAGGATAGACCGAAACACCTTTACCCATTACGTTTCTTTCACATACCACAGGGACTTTATCCCCATCTGCAGTATGTAAAAGGTCTGACTGAGCAGGCCCAGCCCGATTGATGGATCCCTTGGTATTAACTAACCAGGTGGCCTTTGCCAAATTTTTATCCCAGTTTTTGAAAGTTCTACCACCCATTGCCTTCAGGGTAGCCTTCAACAAACTATTGTACCTTTCAACTTTCCCTGAGGCTTGTGCATAATATGGG
>NW_009954101.1:1322441-1346445 GCF_000747805.2 Chaetura pelagica | reverse complement strand
TGGAACAGAAGAGAGTCAGAGATGATGTCTCCATACTGTTGTGCTTTGAAAGCCGTGTCACGTACAGCTGGTCTCATGTAACCTTCAAAGCATCCCATGAAGGAGAATATATGGGCATGCACTGCTGGAACAGCCTGAACAAACCTCCGGAACATTTGTGTATCACACTCAACATCACTAGGATTTGTAAGTCCATCTTTATCATAGATCACCTCTCGCACAGCTATTTCTCTCAAGTAGGTGATGGCTTTCTCAAGAGTGGGTGTTCTGCTTCAGCGCCGTTCAGTGTCACCCTTGTGGGGGTATCTCTCTCTCACAGCTAAAAGAAGTCGGTCCCACAGGGTGGTAGTTCCTGTCTTATTACTAAGTGCTCTATCAATATCAGCATCTCTGGCTAGGGACCTCAACTGCTTGGCTTCTCTCTCATCCACGTTGTAGGTTTCAGCACCTCTATCAAAGCATCAAAGCAGCCAAGGAAGGATTCCCTCACCATCAATGCGGGTAAAGTTCTTTCTCATGAGGTGCTGTTCTTTCATAGAGAAAGGCTGGACGAGGTCATTGTCGTCATCTGATTGGGGAGGGCCTGCTCTTCTTTTATCTGCTTGAGAGTGGTCTGGTTTTTTATCTGTTTGAGAGGTGCCTGCTCCATCATCTGATTTAGAATCCTCTCCTTCCTCAGTCTCAGCCTCTGTTTTCTTAAGCTCTGGATGTCTCAGGGAGGAGTGTTTTGCCTTTGCCTTGCTCTTGGTCACAGGGTTAACTAGCTTGAATCGCAAGGGATTGGGCTTCATCTTTGTAGCAGCAGTTGTTTTTGTAGCAGCAGTGGCAGCAGCATTGCCTGTGGGGGATTGGCAGTGAGTAGAACAGCATCTTGCCCTATGCATCCACAATACATTATAAACATTCAGCAAAAACATCCCCAATGTAACAATGCTATTCAGATCAAGAGCTGGGAAATTCAGCTTGAAAGAAAATGGAGAGGTAAAATTGAACCAGTTATTGCTATTACCAACATGGACCATTCCGTTCACTTTAGTGGACGGAGTTGTACCACTAGGACTTGCAGTGTAACTGTACACATACAGTGCCCCCATAGATCCACAGATATATTCAGGTATGGGCAAAAGCCTCTCACCTTCCCCCACCCCCAGCCACTCCCACAGCACTTCCCTGAACTGGGAAGAGTCCTCAGGAATCCCGGAGCTGCTGCTGGAAAAGAGCAGAGAGTTATAGGGGTCAGGAGATCTCGAGCCTAAGGGTCGACGGTGATGGATGAACAGAGTCCTCCCTGGACACCGGCCATGGACGGAAGAGAAGGGAAGAAGAAGAAGGAAGGAAGTTGTCTTCTGTGATCTCTGACCTTCCTTTGAGCTTACGTAGATATATGGAATGGAATATCTTTGGCCAGTTTTGCTGTCTGTCTAACTCAGCCTCCTACGGGGGGGTCACAGATCTCCCCATAATTTCTGAGCCGGCAGAGTGAAGGTGCGACCTTGAAGCCTCAGTAGTTAGAAAAACATTCCACTGTCTTATCAGCCTAGCAGAACACACTGTTGCTAGTTAAAAGAAAGCTTACTGAAGGGAAAAAAAAAATCAGTAAAAAGAAAAATTGGCTTCATCCTGGCTCAAACCAGGACAAGGAAGGGTAGGAAAAACCAGATAATTCTTTGCCTTTGGTTGCAATGTTGTTCATTGTAAATAATGGTAAAAAATGTACATGTTATGTGATAATCATTGCTGTTGTGATGCCCAGCCATCTCCAGTATAGGCAATAAAATAGAACAACTTCTGCTCTAATAAGCTTTCAAGGATTTTTTTTATTATTATGCTAATTAAGTACATGCAGAATATATAAGGCTCATGACTTTGAGCTGATGGTGAGCAATAGCTGTGCCTACCATGACAGCTACAATAGAAAACTTCGTCAGATTCAGTGGACAAGTGTGTCTGGCTGAAGTGAATTATAAAACTTGCAAGGCAGGTGGTATATTGGAGTGACATTCAGTGTAACCCCCAACAGGCACATATACTTGTGTTGTGTTTGAGCTGTTATGGAGAAGATGATTTGTTTGTGTACATTAAAACAGCCAGAGAGACTGAAAATAGACTAGCACTTCATGTTTGCAAATGGACATCTTGGTTGATCCTCAGTTTGGCTCCCTTCATGCCACTTCCACTGTCATCCACAGGGAAAACAAACAGTGAATGCCCTATCTACCCTGAGTTAATATCTCTAATAGTGAGTAGTAAAAGAAGGCACATAAGAAGCTGAGCAAACATGGAAAAGTAATTCCATAATTATATTTTGTTGCAGCCAGAGGTTTAAGTATTTTGTAAGCTGGATGTTACATTCTGATTGTTGTTTTGGAAAAGCTACAGATGGATAAATTTTAATTAATTTAGCTTAGCCTTTTTTGAAGGTGATTTATGCATTTGGACTCTATGCAGTTGCTACCTCAATTTATTTCTGTGTTTTATGGAGAAGTCCTGCACTGAGAGACCAGAAGTAAATTTTCTCCCTCTCACAGCAAGGAAGTAATTAGACCATGAACCTGAGTAAAAGTCCAGCTCCCTGCCTGCATCTCAGCTATTGGTTGTAGGTCTGAATATAACAGCAAAGACATATGTAGCTCTATACTTAGAACACTTCCATCTTCTAAGTATCAGGAGCATTTAAAATGCCATAACACCTGAAAATATTAAAGGTAATAGAAAATTTATAAAATAAATTGCTAGTATCAAATTAATCCCTTGTGTCACTCTGCTGAAATCAATGAAGTAACATCAGGGAGGAATCTGGGCCATTGTTTGTTTGTTTTTTTTAAATACTGTCTCGCACAAATTAATTGCACACCAAAGGCTTTTAAACCATGTTAGATGAGCTACACAGTCAAGGCTAATCTTATAAGAGTGACATAGGAACATTAGAACTATGTTACAGAGAATTTAATTTGGCTCTTAAGTGCCTTATTTAGGTGCCCGTTATCTTCATTTTCTGCCCTACAGAAGTTCAGTCAAAGCTATTAACACAACCACTTGCATCTGCCACTTCAATTTACTCTTGATTTTGTGGTGTAATTTTTGTAATGGTCAGAAAAGAAACACAAACAATAAAAAACCTGTATCCTCAATGTACCTCTGCCTTCTCAGTCATCAGTCTTGCCCCCTAAACTGCTTACTGAAGCAAATATGGAGTGAGCAGGTAACTGAAAAAAAGAATAGTTACAAAAATCTCAAGTTCAGAGAAAAATTAGAAATCAGCTAGCAAAAGGTTACAGCTCAATAATTTAATGAATTTGGAAAGGAAAACAGTAAGAGCATAAAAGAGAATTGATGTGTTTTGAGATAAAAAGATGGGATCAGTAATGAAGGAGGTAAGTGTTACTAGGTAATAGAGGTGCCCATGGCAACACTATCAATTCCACATTGTTAGGGCAGCATTACGGTAGGAAGGTATATAGTCAAGGTAAAAAACATCTTTTATATTTGTTTTTGATATTAAATTCACTCGCTATTTTGTTGTTTCTCTGGCATTGTTAAACCACGCCAAATTGCTTCTTCAAAGGTTATCCTTTACTCAAGAAATGTATGAAAAAATATAAAGAAAGGAGACAGAAAAGAAGAACTAAGATGTAGTAAACTGGAAGACAGAGTAGAGAGGGCTTATGTCACCGTTTGACTCAGGTCTGACAACAATGCTCCTGATCCCCTCCCCCCCCAACCCAGGTAGGGAAGGAGAGACAGAAAAAGAGAGAGACTTGGCTGGATTGAAAACTAAACTACACAGCTTTAATTAAAACACTAATGAATGATACAAGAAAATATATACAATTATATACAGATAGATTCAGGTATGGGCAAAAGCCTCTCGCCTCCCCCCACCCCCAGCAGCTCCCACAGCACTTCCCTGAACTGGGAAGAGTCCTCAGGAATCCCGGAGCTGCTGCTGGAAAAGAGCAGAGAGTTATAGGGGTCAGGAGATCTCGAGCCTAAGGGTCGACGGTGATGGATGAACAGAGTCCTCCCTGGACACCGGCCATGGACGGAAGAGAAGGGAAGAAGAAGAAGGAAGGAAGTTGTCTTCTGTGATCTCTGACCTTCCTTTGAGCTTACGTAGATATATGGAATGGAATATCTTTGGCCAGTTTTGCTGTCTGTCTAACTCAGCCTCCTACGGGGGGGTCACAGATCTCCCCGTAATTTCTGAGCCAGCAGAGTGAAGGTGCGACCTTGAAGCCTCAGTAGTTAGAAAAACATTCCACTGTCTTATCAGCCTAGCAGAACACACTGTTGCTAGTTAAAAGAAAGCTTACTGAAGGGAAAAAAAAAAATCAGTAAAAAGAAAAATTGGCTTCATCCTGGCTCAAACCAGGACAGCTTAAAAAAATTTTTTTTTGGTAACACATTTGTGGGGAGTCTATCAAAATAACAATTGTTAGAGAAGCTGCTAGATGCTTCTAATAAAGCTGAAATTGCATCCACTTTGTAGGCATTAGGAGTTCAACTATTTATCTCATTCTTCTATGTGTATAGGAACGTGTTGTCCAGATCTCATCCCAGTTCAGTTCTTCTTATATTTTTATGCATGACAAATGAAGGATTATCTGGGTTTTTGTTTGCTTTTTTTTTGGCTTGGCTCGGTTGTATTTTTGTTGGTTTGTTTGGTTTTGGTTTTTATTTGTTTTGTTTGTAGTTGTTTTTTATTTTGTGTTTTTTTGTTTGTTTCTTTCTTTCTTTTAAAAGTGAATTTGCTGAAAAGGAATAGAAAGTACTAGTAGATGAACAAGGTACCTGAGGATGAGTACACAGAGAAATGCATGGGCCAACAAGCTGAAAGTAGTGTCTGTTTTTCTTCAGGAAAGGTTGAAGGCCAACACCAAGCTCTATTTTTGTTTAATCGATCCAGCCTTCAAAAATCACGTACGTTTGTTTTTTTTTAAAAAAACATTAAATTAAAAGGCAATGAGTGTATATAGGAAAAACTAAACTTGGGTAGGATTAACAGGATTGACTCATTCACTGTAAAGTTCCTGCCCATTGTCCTGCACATTCAATAAAAAGCAGTCTAGAGGGTAACTTCTGTGCAGATCTGGATCTACATCACTATTGTGGCTTTTGTTTCAATGATACAGCTAATTTTGATGCTGGCCATCAGGTATTACCATTCACTTTTTTATACATGATGTAAGAAGTTCTGCAAATGTGGGCTGATAAAGGTATTCTTTTAATCAGAAACAGGACAATAGTAACATGCATACTGACTAGTAGCTAGATTTTTTAGGACAACTTATAAATAACTTTATAAATTAGGAAAGTGAGAGCTGCAGCAAACACAATCTTTTCTTCTAGGGAGAATGGAATTTAAATATGAGATCTATATTTATTTGGTCACTTCACATCTTATTTTGATACTAGGAAAAAATGCAGGTGAAGTGCTGATTGTTGTGTTTTTGTTGTTTTGTTTGGTTTTTTTGTATTTAAATGTAATGGATAAAGATGAAAGGCAAGAGAAAGCTGGATGTTAAAGGGAGAACAAAGTGTGGTTAAAAAAAAGAGCTGGATGGTAGACGTAGAATGTATTAAAAAAAAAGACTGCAACTGCAGAAGGAAGCACATTCGTGAAAACAGAAAAATACAAGCAGTACTGTCTTGCTGATAACCTCAAGTTTCTCAATATTAAGCCAGCATGAAATTGACTATGAGTCTTCTTTCTTTGTCAGGATACTCCCTTTCAACTTAGTAAAAAATACTGTATTGAACATAGCTATTTTATTTGAAACTTACACCTTTTTATTTGTTTTCTAAAGCAGTTGGTCTAACCTGTGAATAGTCTCTTCTGAAAACATAAAAGCTGATCACTTGCTAGCATTGGGGAAGTTCGTATTGTAACACAGAGTGTAAGATACTTCCACTACTTCTGTATGGCATTATTTTGTTATATTTTCTGAAAGAGCTAGTGGCAGTAATGAAATAAAAAGAGAGAACATTAAGTAAAGGAAGTCTTGAAACAAAACTTAAGAGAATATGCTTAGTACAATATGACATAAAGGATAAAGGTAGAGTTGGAACTGGAAGTATTTTAGATGCTTGAGACATACTAGTAAACATTTTCAGTCTTTACACACTTCTGTAGAAAAGCCTTGAGAAGACTCCAGTATAAACAGATATTACCTTCTCTGAGTCAACATAAATAAATAAAAAACAAATGCTAAAGGAAAACTCCCATTGCTTATTAGCCTTATTATCTTTTGCTTTTGTTGTTGTTACTATTATTTATGAAACCATATATTTTGAAGATATATTTAATTATTTTAAGAAAATGTTAATGCAACCTGCTTCCATAAAGTCCATGTTATAAGCTACTCAATTCCTGAGAGGAAAAGCCTCATTTCAATGTGAAGCCATAATGTAGCATTGAAACATTACAAGTAGTAACGAGTAAATGTGAAAAAACACCTTTCTCATTTAGATTAACTCCCCGGGATGTACTTTTCCAAACCAATTAGGGAGAATAGCACAACACCCGCCTTGCCCCCAGGATCTTCCCATGTGACTGCCATTACATCCAGTGTAGAATATGTAGGAAAAGAACACAACAAGAATCATAGAATCATACCAAATGCTAGGTTGGAAGGGACCTCAGGGATCATCTGGTCAAAGCTTCCTTGGCAAAAGACAATATGGTGTGGGGAACGGTCCATTTTCTCTCGCCCCACATAAGACTAAATTAAATGCCTTTCAAGCCAGCAAAGCAAGAGTGACATCTTTTAGGTGATTCAGCCAAGGATGGACTGGAACAGGCCCCTTGCTCTACCAGGTAAGTCCACAAGAAGAAAAGAGCATAAGGGTTGTGATAACTGGCAGAAAAATGGACAACAGGTAAAAGATGCCTCTGACAGAGTACGTACCTGGCCAGTGCTAATTGGCTAATTTGAACAGTGGTACTTTACTGGAACAGTGATTTCTGATCTATAAAAGAGGGCAAGTTCTGCAGGCCTGGGGCTCTCTGCCTGCCCAGGAGGAATCCCTGATGCAGCACCAGATGCCAGGTAGAACCCCAGCACCACTACCCAGAGGAGCTGAGTGGGGGGGAACTGTACTCACTTTGCAGGGATCTGGCCTACTTCTGAGGGACTGTTGCCCACTGGAGCCTGCCTAGCCAGAGCCTGCCCAGCTGGAGCTGCCTGAGCCTAACACCAGAGCCAACCCGGACCGGAGCCCACAGCTGCCTGCCTGGTCCACTTGCTGCTCTGTCTGGGATTGGAGCCTGCCACGACTCATGGAGGAGCCACATCTGCTACTGCTGCTGCTGGGCAGTCACCCCTGGCACTGGGATCTGGCCCCTACTGACCTGCTACCGGGCCCTGCTAGCTTCCCCGGAACCACATGCTATGGAAGGGTAAATGTGCAAACACACACACACACACTAACTTTCCTGCTGGGCTCAACTCCTGCCCTTTTACTCTGTTGATTCCACATCTCTCCCTCGGAGTGTACATTGAATAAGACCTTAGTACCTTTGAATTATTTTCCTGATATATACCTAGTCTACCTCTTGTGAACATTGGTCCCTCAGTTTGTATTAACCCTTAATAAATCGGTTGGTTAGTAAACTAAACCTTGGTCTCAAAAACAATTTATGAGCGTGGTGAAGAGGGGTGTTCTGAAATACTCTAAAATACGGTCCTGCAGCGGCTGTTCCTCCGTGAGAGGTGAATGCCACGTGTGACCCTCAGGATCATTCACAAAGTCCTCCACATTGAGAGAGATGTTGCAGAAGCTCCGGACAGCCCCTGGCATTGGCTCCTATGGCCTGGCACTCTGTCCAGGTGAATCTTGAATGCATTCAGTGTTGTGAAATCCACCTTTTTTTGGTCATGTTTTTTGAACAGTTTAATTTCTAGCCCCAGAGACTTCAAAGCACTAAATTTGCATGCTTGCATACATGTGCATATGTGTGTGTATACATATAAATATATACATAAGTAAAATTATATGCCTTTAGTTTGTATTCTAAATCATCAGAAACAGAAAAGAATTGTAGCTACTTTTTTCTTCTCTTTCAAGCAGCACTTTCTTCTATGCCTTGGACTTTTTATTTTTCATTCTTATGTAGAGGCTTTTCCTTCATTGCAATGTTGTTTTGTTAATTTAATTAATTGGAAAACAGCTGAGCCAAACACTTTCCTCTAAATGTGTTACAGTAGGAACCCAGTTTAGTTCTATTGACTAAACAGATATTGTTTTCACCACACTGTGTATAAATAATTTTAATCATGTTCTGAAATTTGGAGTGACTTGAGAAATGCAGAACTTATTATATAGAACTTTGGAGTGACTTGAGAACTGCAGAACTTATTACATAGAACTCAAGTTTATCATTATTTCAACTACAACTGAAATATTTTATCCCTAGTTGCATATATCTTCTGCTGCCTTTCAAGTTAGTGAAGAAATAAGTATTTCTGTCATTGATAATGGAATTATGCAGTCATCTTAACACAAAAGTTTTATTTTTTGTTTATAGTTTTTTATAGTAGGAGTCAATTTATTTATAGTCACAGAAGACCAGCGAGTCCCAATGGATTCTATTTGAATGAGATGCGAGGGATCAAGAATACCTGTGAAACTGAAAAGGTTTTATGTTGTTACATGTCTAAGCCTTGCTTAGAAGAAAAAACAAAGGTATAAGTATAATGTTTAATGCTGCATGTTTAACACTGTTGATTTTCTCACAGTTTCTGAGACATGTAAATCAACAGCCCTTGTTATCAGCCTGTAGTTTTTGGCCATTATTAGTTGGTCTGAACAGTTGCTAACAAAGCTATCTACTACATACTGTGTTTTTTTTCAGACCTGTTAGCTATCTGTAACTAAATATTAATAATGTGCTTGTATTTAACTCTTTTTTTTTTTTTTTTTTCCCCCAAGAAAGGGGTAACCCAACTGCTGGCAATGTAAGGGAAGAATAGGGTTTAATGAGAAAATCAGTATTCAAATCAGTAATATTCACTAGTTATTTCACATCAGCTGCAGTTACAAACAGAGTTTTATCTGATGCAAAACCTAGTGCAATGTGCAAAACACAAGAAAGAAGCTTTGGACAATCACAGAATCATTGAATCATTCTGTTTGGAAAGGACCTTGAAGATCCTCAAGTCCAACCATAACTTAAATTCACCTACCTTACCTGACCTACTCATTCAGTGCTTAAACCACGTCGCTAAGGACTATGTCTATCTTTATTTTAAATGTTTCCAGGGATGGAGACTCCACCACCTCTCTGGGCAGCCTGTTCCACTGTCCAACCACTACTTTGGTAAAGAAATTCTTTCTAATATCCAGTCTAAACCTCCCCTGGAGCAGCTTCAGGCCTTTTCCTCTTGTCCTGTCATTCACTTGAGAGAAGAGGCCAACTTCCACTTCCTTACAACCTTGTTTCAGGTAGTTGTAGAGAGCAATGAAGTCTCCCCTCAGCCTCCTCTTCTTCAAACTAAAGAATCCCACTTCCCTCTCCTTACAGGACTTATTCTCCAGACCATTCACCAGCTTCAACAACTTGACATCCTTCTTGTACTGAGGGGCCCAGAACTTGTGCACAGTACTCAAGGTGTGGCCTCACCAATGACAAATACAGGGGCATGATCACCTCTCTCCTCCTGCTGGATGACAGGGAGCCTGAGGTTAGCAAAGAAACAGGCTTTTTTTCACAGGTGACTTTGGACTATTCTAAATTTGCCAACTCAAATGTTTGAGTTGATTTGTATTATGCAATGATGTCAAAACAATTCAACTAACAGCTTGAGTACTATGAGCAATCTTGAGGCCACTTGCAAAAAACCCAAAACCATGGCCATGAAAACAGGGAAATGGTAGCAGTCAAAAGAGAATTGTTGAAAATGTATTCCTTAGGAAAAAAATAATCTATGCTTGGGTGTTCTTCTGTGTTATTTTGTAGAATAATCCAGAATCAGATGACAGGAATCAATGTTAGCAATGTATATTAGAAATTTGGACTGAACACAAAAGTCTTCTCTACTTAAACTTACTAAGAGCCTCTACTTAAAGTGCAAGATTGCAGTTTACGCAATTTACAATTACCAGAAAAACCTCCAGGGATGGTCCAAATTACATGTTTTAAGAGTTATCTATTAAAATACTTTCTTTTATCAGACAAAAAAGAAACTCAGTGATATGTTTTGAGATGGATTCACAAAAGTAAGAAATCTGGTTTAAAACCCCAGCTGAATTCCAGCCCTTGTACGTTTTCAGGCACCTTCTTGATCAAGTTGAAAAGTTACAGGATGCGCGAAATATGTGAAGTTGAATGTACTTGACCTGTCAAATTTTCATCCCAATCACATGATCAGTTTCGGCCATGTAAAATACTGAGATGAAATTAATGCTTCCGTACCTCATAGATATAAGAATAAATGAGAGTGATCCATTTTTTTCTGAGATGGCATTTTCTGAGTGTCATGTTTATTTCAAGTTTTGTCACAGAGAAGGTACAGTACATGGGAACAGATGGATTTCCGTATTGGATTAGATCAGAGTAATTTAGTTTTGTCATGTGTAGTGAGACATAAGAATTAAACATGAAACAACTTTCAAACTTCGAAGTATTCCAGCAGAAGCCAGTTTGATCGTTACTGTTGGGTGTTACAGCTGTTTCCTTGTACTGTACTTTTGCACTGTAGTAACTATATCCCTACAGGGGAAGGATCATGGCACCCACCTGTCCTCAGACACATGTGCTAAGGCTGAGTAGCTTTTTTTGTTTACAACATGGCTGAAGTACTTAATTTAAAATTGTGCTTCCTGTTTAATTTCTCTTGTATTTTTGAAGTCTGAAATTTTTAGCCCTTAATAGTACCTGACATCTGAAGAATAGCATTTACCTTGTTGTGGCTTCTTGTGTGGAGTTGTTACAATTTACCTTTGCCAGAGGAACTTTGAAGCTTGTGAGCAAATATAGAGGATAAAAAAGAGGCAGGATTGCAGAGCAGTCAGCTCTGATTCAACTGTGCACGGTCATTTATGACTGGGAAGTTAAGAGAGCTTTTGATCTTTCCCAGACTGAAGTCGATTGCCCTGAGATCACATCTATGCTATTCTAGTTGGAACCTAATCATCTGGTACAGAATCTAGGGTGTAATTGAAGTCTTAGGATTGGCTTAGTGGTCAATAGCTTGGATTGGCTCCTACAACCAAGTTTTGCTTCTAGGGAGATATTTTTGAATTAAGCTCAAGTGAAGCTGAACAAATGGAATCATGTTATCTTGGTTTAGGAGGCTTAAAAATCCTTGGTGTGTTGAGATAAGATTCAAACTCTTATTAGAGAGATGTTTTAGTATTAAAATACCCTAGGCAGGGAAATAAACATTCTCTAGAACATCAGTGCTACATAAGCTACATATCCTAAAACACTTTTTTATCTCCATGACAAGTGGCAACTTGTCCATTTCTGTCCATTTCCTCAGATTGATAACTGAATTTTTTACAGACACCATGTATCCATCAAGTTTGTGGCCATACCCTTCCTGTCTCCCTTTCTAGATTCTTTTCCCTTTCATCAGACTCCTGCTCCACAAGAACTTATAAGTTTCTGAGAACAGTGTACACCTTAGGAAGTTTACGTGATATTTTGATTCCAATGAAAAAATGACACAATTTATACTAGAGCCAGCAAACTTCTTTTTTTACCCCAATGTTAATTCCAGTTTCCACTCAGCGCTATCTTGTAACTTTCAACACCATTTTTGTAAAGCCATTATAATGACTTTCTGTGGCCCCAGAAAATTCTCATTGAGAGAGGACCAGTGCCCCTAACACTTGAAAAACTCATGCTTTTGAAATGGAGGATTTTCTCCTGGATGTGTTCATCAACAGGTTTTGAACTAAGGAATTCTTTCTAGCAATCTTCAAATTCTTTCAACTGCCCTCCCCACATCATTGGAAAGAACTGAAGTAGTAATCTAGACATATTATTTACTGACATAATACAGAAAACCAGCCACGTTTAACAACGAACTTCTGAGTTTGCAGGAAGAGGGGTAGATAAAGCCTGTTTAAGAGTATCTGATGATACTCTGATTTAAGTGGCCTCCGTAGAGTATTACTGCTTCATCAATCATATACCAGGTGGCACTGACACTCTTGCCTATTCAGTGCTCAGTGGCTGCACCACCACTGAATGCCACTACATGTTAGTGACCTCAAATGCATTAGTGAACACTGCTCACCCTCCTGTTTTTAAAAAGGATTCTTTTCCATTGTCATCTACAGCCAGTCCAGCTAATTACAGAAACTGAGACTTAGAGGAGAGCTTAAAGCTTGTTTTGTCTTTTCAGTACATGAAAATAAAATTAAATAGGTAAGTAGCACATCCTGCCTGTGAGGGATCTGTTTCCATGTTGATCTGTTAACACTGATTAATCATTTCTACACCAGTATCAATATTAATAGCTTAGGAATAATGTCACAGAATAACAAAGTGTCACATGTCATATGGTGGGCACAGCTCCCTGGAGGTGGGGACCCCAATTAAATATAATGTCCCACTAGGTGGGTACAGTGGTACATCCCACAAAGTAGGCACGGGTAGAGTTGCCCAGAGGCGGGGTTGAGCCAGGATGATTCTGAGTGGACTCTCTTGCTTTCTAAACTCCTTCTCAGAGAGGAGCCCAGGTGCAACAGGATCCAACTGTCCCCTCTCAATCAATTCTCTTTTAACAATCCATTCATCAAAATTAAGCTTGGGAATTCTCTGTGCATTACTCTAAGACTTAGACTACTACCCAGGAGTCTTGCAGAAAATACTTTACTTGGAATTGAGTAAGATTATAAAGTTTGTCAAAAATACATCACACTATACTCTTAAAAGCAATGGATTACAACTAGCAGAACTTAACTAAATTGTCAAAACAACAGGTTACAACTAGCAAAACTTAACAAAGCAATGGGTTACAAACCTCAAAGTTAGAAACAATGTTATACTTATGCACTGAGATATGTAAGGGGACAGAGAGATAAAGAAAGGGGTATAGAAAAGATATCACCACCCTTGGATCCAGCCATGATCTTGTTAGGAAGTTGTAGTCTTGGATGGTGAGCGCACCCTGAGAGTCTCGAGACTGCATCTTTTATGTTACCTGGGCCCATCTTTTTTGGGGTGCTTAACGTATCTTTCACAGACTTAGTGTGGAATTTTAGAGTGTTCGAAAAATGAGTCAGTGGGAAATGGGGGTTCAGGTGATCACTTGGGTCCTCCAGCTGAGCTGACCAAGCAATGATGCTTATTTCTGCTCATATGCCCTGTTTGGTGGCCTTACACAGGGCTTACACAAAATGGCACTTTGCCTCCTCAGGGTACCTCTTGCCTACCACTGTCCATTATCAAATAAGGAGTGTCTAGCTTATCAGGGTGGACACCAAAGCAGGGGGTCTTCTTGTGAGAACAGGACCCAGTTCATCAGGGTGGTTACCAAATTAGAGTCTCTCCTTGCAGGAAGAGTTCAGGTGACTTATTGAATGAGAACCCCACCTGAACATGTTCATTTTTTTATGGTGGTTGTTTTGAGACAATCACTCATCTTGAAACACTACACAAGGCACTGTTCAACTGGTGGGAGAGTCAGTTCACTTCCTAGATTATCCCCAGAGACCTTCTATAAAGAACATTTTTTGATTGTTTTTTTTGTTTTTCTGCTGTTCCTGAGGCCACTCTTCTAATACTGGTGGTCTGATGTAGAAAGCTGTGGAATCTTTGTTTGAAAATAATCCATTAGCTTCCAAACACTTGTTTTATTTTCAGAAATTTACTGGATCCATAAATAAATATTAAACATAGAAAGATTATCAACCCCTTTTAGAGACGTACTTTTTATACATATGTTAGCTAAATGACTACCTCATAAGTAATCTACTGAGCCCACTTGTTTAATGTCATGGGAATTCAGAAGTAAAAATGTGCAGAGGTTATTTGTTTGGATGTAAAAATCAATGTCTACTTATAGAAATAAATATGAAAGGCCAAATTTCAAATTTGTTTTCACAAAAAATCTGGAGTATCATCAAAGCTGTTATGATTGAAGCAATAAAGGTCACTTCAGGAACAGAAAAGAATATTCTGCCAGGGGTGAAACAGAAGATCCATAAAGGTACAGAGGCCCAGACATCAATAGCAATGGACTTCTGAGGTTATGAAGCCCTTCAGATGTCAAGTCAAAAGCAAATAAGAGCAGATGGAGGCCAAAGATATTGGAAAGATGAATTTCAAAGGAAGACAACCAAGTTTCAACTTATCAACAGGAAAGGTCAGGTAGGTAGTGTGGGACAAGAACATGTGAACACTAGGAATAAGAACATGGAAACAGCAGGGTTTTTTTTCTCTTTAACAGAAACTTTACTTTTTAGTTTTTGTAGGTTAAAAAAATAAAAATCCTCTTGACATATGATTTTCTTCTTTCTAATTCCAAAAAAGCCATTCAGTTGCTATTGAAATTATTTTGTCAGAAAAGCAGCTCTAACTAATAATGGTAACTGTCTCAAACTAAGGATATAGGTGGAATCCTTAGTGAGGTGAGGTTTTAATCGTAAAGAGAGCTTAACTTCTGTGGCAAACAAACCAAAACCAAAAAGCCAACAAATAAACAAAAAACGAACCAACCAAACAGAAAAAGAAAAAAACCTATTAAAAATAGTTTATAGCCTAGCTTTAATGATGTGACAATGAGGACAGTTCTAAATGAAATAAAATTTTCCTGAAGATTGAACTCTACCTAATGTTTATAAACTTTCCACAGCCACATTCTTAGTGAGAAAATGATGGCTCTTACTGTCAGCTATCACCTTCCTTCTCCTCTTTCTAATCAAGAAGAACAAAGTTTTTGGAAGTAATTTGAGCTTCAAGTGTCCTTACTAAGAAGCATACAGATGATAGGACTGGGCAATATTTGCAAGTATTTATTTCCAAAGCTTATATGAATTCCAAAAAGAAGATTCAGGCTGGTGATTTAGGGCTGGATGTAGAACCTTTTGAAATATTTGAAAATATTCTAGTACATGTTGCTCATTTTGGATCAAGTATCCAATGGACACTTCATAAGCATGAAGATGTTTTGCATCAGGTTATGATTAAAAGCTTTAACTGTATAGGTCTCATGGTAACATTTCTCTTTACAACTTACAATATTGAAGGACTTGAAGACTCCTCTTTAATGTTGGTATTGCAAAAGGCATCATTCCAGTATTTTTATATACATATATATCTTTGTCTCAGCATCTCTTTGTTGGAAAATAAGATGTAGTGTTTTTTTTTATTGCTGCTAGGCAGGTCTCCTTTCCTGTTGACTGCTGGTTTTCAAAATCTGCTTTCCTTATCTTATGTCTCACTGCATAAGCTATAAATCTCTGTCATATTCCAAGGTGTTGTGGAGGAAGCTTTTAATTTCTCCATGCCCTGCCAAGCAAAATACAAAAGTAGCCAAGAGAAAACTGTTACACTCAAACAAAAATGAATATTCATTTCAGTATTAAAATTCTCCACATATGTATATTAGTACATCCCGTGTGTGTATAGGACAGACAACTATGTGAGTGTATGTGCATTTATGTATGCAAGTTATAAAATAAAAAAGATAAATGCCATTAGTAGAAAGTATGGCTGTGTTTCTGCATTGAAATTATTATTTTCTCACTTTCAGAGTTAGCTTGGTACTTCTTTTCTGAGAATTAAAATGCATTCATTTCAAATCAAAGGCTAATGTATAAACTTTTAAAAATTAAATTACTTTGGGCAATGTTAACATGATTTATAGAAAATTTGCACTTAATTATTTAGCTTGAGTTCTGTGGTAACTATGCTTCTGAAATGAACTGTTGTGGGTACAGAAACTCACTGTAAGGTAGTGTGAGGCTGGAGTCTCTATTTGATGCAATAGAAATATCCGTCCTAAGAGATTTTAAATGGATGAAGAGCAGGTATTTTGATTTGATGGTAAATTGGTGAGCTAATTACCTTGGAAATTGATGCAAGCTATAACTAGAAATAATTCTCCTTCAAAATATTAATAATATGGGAAGATAGCATAAAACAATGATAATGCATTCATATGGTTAAAATATTTTTTCAAGTAACATGGAGGTAAAAGTTAGTCAATCTTTGCTCTTACATAGAGATGCATGTATTGATTTTTTTATTGCTTAATACAGCATTTATGAATTCCATCTTCTTAGTGATTTGCTATTACAGAAGGTAATGGAGAGTAAAAATAATGTTAGTAGCTTGGTGCTTTAGTATCCCTATATTTTTTATGACACAAACTAAGTCTGTGTGCTCTTCACTAGCACAAGAAATTTACAGATCAGAGAATTCTGGCTGATTCTGACAAAAGCCTGGTAAAAACATGGATTGAAAATGTAAAATTATGACTTGACAGATAACTCCCATTTTCAACCCTGTCATTGTTACTTATCTAGCTATTGACACATAATATTGCCTATTAACATATCGTATAAAGTGGATTCCTCATCTAAAAATCGCAAACACACTCTTGTTTTCTCCAGAGAATCATGAGACTGCAAGTTGTATAAAAAGGCATATGCCTTGTAGCAAAATTACAATTTTAAGACATCTATTCCATTAATTGTTAATGTGGGAAAGTGAATTAGTTTGTTGTTTTATTCATATAAAAGCCAGGTTCCACACTGAAAAATAACCTCCATAAGCAGTTTTTTTAGTTCTATGAGAATTTCAAGGGTAACAAAAAACCAAGATTGGTCTGCTATTTAGAATCAAGTTGCTATATCACCTATTTAAGGAGAATGAAAATAACGTCACTATAAATGTATGAAGAAAATTTTCTCTTTTTTTTTGGTGTAAAGACACATGCAATTAAAAATCAAAACAAAAAATTCCTGAACAAACCATGTTTACATAAAAAAATATGAGCTCTTAGTGGCCTTACATAATTTAATTTTTTCATGTGTTTCTTAGTATACACAACAAACATATAAATCCTTCGAAAAGTCAGAACACAGGAATTTAACATCACTTACGTAATCAGATTAAAATAATGCTGATAAACTACCACATGCTACTGTGTTGCAGTATAAGGACATTGAGGTGCTACAGAAGATGCAGAGAGGGGCAACTAGGCTGATTAGGGGTCTTGAGAACTGGGCCTATGAGGAGAGACTGAGGGAGCTGGGACTGTTCTGCCTGGAGAAGAGAAGGCTGAGAGGAGACATTGCTCTCTGCAACTACCTGAAAGGAGATTCTAGTGAAGTAGGTGTTGACTTCTCCCTAGTGACTAGTGATAGGGCAAGAAGAAATGGGGTCAAGTTGTGACAGGGGACATTCAGATTGGATAGTAGGAAAAATTTCTTCACAGAAAGAGTGGTGAGGCATTGGAATAAGCTGTGCAGGGAAGTGAAGGAGGCACAGTCCTTGGAGGTGTTCAACAAATGGGTAGACTTGTTTTTCTGGGAGATAGTATAGTGGTTAAGGGTTGTAGAGCTGATGGTTTGACTTGATGAGCTAGAAGGTTTTTTTCCAAACGTGATCAATCTATGATTCTGTGATTAAAAAAAGATGTCAACTTGCTTCCTGGGGAACAGTGATACTTGAGGCAGGTTGCAGTTAGCATGTCATCTTGGCATTCCCAAGTGTAGGACAATGGAGCTAAATTGATGGGAGACACTTGACCAATTGTCCGATATTTCACTTAGGAGTTTAGTTAATATGACATATACTTAGAAATATTAGTTTTTTCTTAGATTGTTCTGAGTTGACCTACCTATCAAATTCACCTTGCTTGTGTTAGTTACTTAGACTGTAGCTTTCAGCTTAGAAGAATACTTCAAAAAGCAGAGTTTAGATTAATGTTTGTGAAATTCCAGAGAACTGACAAAGCTTCTGGTAATACAGTTGGCTGACACAAAGTGTAGGGTTTTTTGCTGCTTGCTGCTTGTAGAAAAATATTAATAAATTGATGTCTTCTGCATTCAGGAGAAATGTACCATAATGGGTTTTTATATAGGAGGTACTTAGTTCTACATGGTTATTTTAATTCAAACCATTAAGTAATGAATAAAACATTAAACAATTAAATAACATGAATTATCTAGAAAAATACTTAGTTACTATATTTTGACATCCCTCAATCTTTTCCTGTCTGTGACTACAAAGGCCCCTTTGTAGTGTTGTTACTCTTTGAACTGTTTTTTTTTGCTTCATGTTTAACTTAAACTGATTCTTTTTATCAAATGCTCTTCCATGCTAGAAATTTTTAGATTTTTTTTTTCACAATGCTGAGGCTAGTTGGTAAATTTAGTAAATTGAAGTTAGAAAAATATGAATGGTCTGAAGTATAATGGGGTAATCTGTTCTTGCTGTGTTACGTTGGGAGACATATGCTGTTTTGACTTGCATGTCTGATATCAGAGTGCATGTATTTCAGCACAAGCCACATTTTCACATACTTGAAGGGCATGTTTTTGGTATATATCCTCCATATAAGCAATTTTTACTTAGCCTTAATAAAAGACAAGCTAACATCACTATATTAAGTAGCCACTTTTTGAATAAGACATTCTGTGAGAACTTCCTTCATGAACTCCACTCAACATGTCAGCCCTTTGTCAGCTTTAAACTTCTCTCTCAGGTAGGCAAATATTAATTCTGTGGTGCGAATGATGAGTTTTCTGAGGAAGAAAATATTTTCTATTGCCATGACCAAGCAGGTTTTGGTGATGAGATGAGTATCAGGTAGAGTATTCACATTTTTATTTTATTTATTTTTCTTTTTCCTTTCTGATCTTTCCCTTATCCCTGCCACCCACTCTCAGCCCTAATGCCTGGTTTCCCCCTGACAGCTTCTTAAGAAGAAATTATTATTCAATGTCAGTTATGTAAAAATTTCAGAAATACTATGAAGATATGTTACAATTAAAGAGCTAATTATTCACTAAGCTCTACCTCAATTTGCATTCAGCTTGCATTCAACACTCCTCTTTCACTAGAAAATATGTCAGCTCTGACACTGATACTGATGAAATGCTTTTGATTATTTGTTTGCTCAAGAACGCTAACTAGCTATTACTGGAAATGCAGGAACAAAAAACAACCAAACAAAAAAACTAAAAAAAAATAACCCATATACATTTGACAGATAAAGTCTTTGAAGCTGATTAATTCCATTTGGATTTAGTGATTGCTGTTCTTATGAATAGTGCTGTATATTTCTATATGAAAATAAAGCATTGTATCTCAGTTCCACCATAGGAAAGCACACTGACAGACCAAATGCAAATGTATTTCAGACGCACAGCCTCATATTCAGCTGGTGTAGATGGTATAGCTTCACTCATTTGTGACAGCAAGTAGTGTTTCAAAATAATAAGAGTGCAAGCACTGAAAACGTGCTAAAGTATAAACCTTTGAAATTTAGGGACAGTTGAATGCCAGCTTCAACAACCAGTTCTTCGAAGCAGCAGTGCTGCTTCTCTCTGATCTTATGAGGGAGGTTGTGGGAATGTCTGCCTTTCTGAAATGATCAGTGACACTGCTGATGACAGAAAAAAAGAAAAATGTACAGCCTTTACATATCTAGAAGAGAGAGAAAGCTTGTGCTTTTGAACTGATCTCATGAAATCCACTAAACACTAAGCTCATGTGTTTTCAGATCCGAAGGAATGTGTTTTCCTTCTAGTACGTACCACGTCTTACTAGAGTGTACTCACACTGATGGCTACTGCTGCTCACCTGGAAACATCATTGTACTGAAAGCTGAAGGTACTTCACCTTCCAGTTCCAGACTACTGGGAATATTTTCTGTCCTTGACATTGATTCTGTTTGTCTGTATCACTGTCAGTAAAACGTTGTTAATGTTACCTATGGGTTTTTTTATGTTTCTTTGGTTGATTGGTTTGTTTTGTTTGTTATTTTGTTTTCCCCAAGAAAAAGATTCCATCATGTTGAGTATAAAATTCTCTATCTGGTGGAAAAAAAAAATATGAGATACAATTTACTTCTATTGTAAAAACATGCATCTGATCATATCTTGTGTGCCTTTATGTTATATGTTGCTGTTTACAAAGTAATTCAGAGATTAATTTGTCTGATAGGTAACTGTGATTATTTTTTTGCTCTCTGCTCTTCATTAAGGCAATACAACATGCTTTTTTTTGATGGTCAGTCAGATTTCAGGACTCCAGACATTTTTGTGCTCTTTCTTGAAGCATGAATGTCCTCTACAAGATGAAGTAAATAAAGCTGCTCTACTCTCAGGAATGTTGCAAATGGTTGTGTATGCAGGCACGTCACATGACATCATCCTGAAAAAGGGGGGTTGCCTTAAGTCAAATTACAGTTTTCCTACTGACAGATCTAAGCTTCATCAGTGTAGACACTGACCAGGAGAGCTGTTTCTATCAAAATTTTTTCCTGTGTGGTTTTTGGCACAGATCAGGCTATGCTATCCACTAAAATGATAAAGCTTGTCCTGTCTGTGTCCCAAACTGTTCTAAGCCAGCATGGCTCAGTTAGAAGTACTTAAACATTTGAAAGAGGCTATAAACAAAAAATATGTACATCTGTTTAGACATTTTGGACTTAGTATTTGGAGCTAGTTCTGTGAACTAGAATAACTTCTATGGATCTCTGTAAATGAGCTTTCCACATCCAAATATTTAATTCCCAAATATTCATTTTAGGAACTACAAAATATATTAACATTTTATTACAAAATAGATAATTTATAACTCTCTCAGATAAATAAATATAATTTTAAAAAAAACACATATGAATTTAGTAGCAAGGGACCTTGAGCCATTTCCACTTTCCTTGATTACAGCTTCTCCTCCATGACATCCTGCAGCTGGGAGTAGGCAACCCTTCATATTAGGTGGGATTTCATCTGTTCCTGGCATATTATTCACAAAATCAAGATAAGGTATTCACATTCAATAGCTCTGTGGTTGGTTGAGAAAAATGGCAATTCTGTGCCATTCCAGGAGTGGAATTTCTGTCACACAGGGAAGTCTGAAGGAAAATACTATTTAGATGAAAGTTTCATAAGGTGATAGCATCTAAGATGTGTTAAAGTTCATTGTCAAAAGAGAGAGATAGTAAACAGGATTATATGGGAGCCTGTCCTGAACCAAGGGCAGACATAAATACATGCTTCAATAAAATATATACCTCAGTGTAAGGAGAAAGCATATCTTTCCTTTCCTTGAAACATATATAGTCAATGTTATGCTTTTACAGATAACATAAAAATGCTGAGGACTCCAAGACTAGAATTCAAAATAATTTGGCAAAAAGTTATATGCAAATAAATCTAAAACATCAAAAATATTAGTGAGAATAGAAGCAAAGTTTGAAAGATAGCCAGGATATTCTGTAACACAAAAGGAAATACAGTGTAGAAATTTGCAATTTGTTGTGAATCACAAGCATAACTTGACTGAGACTTGTCTTACTGTTGCAAAACCTGTAACAGTTAAGCTTTCTGCCTTTCTGGTATTTCTGCCCTTTTCTCAAAACTACAGTTTAAGGAAGATCTGGGCCAAGTGGCTCAAGAGAAAGGCCATGGAATAACAATATCCGAAGAAAAACTGAAAGACTTTGTATTGCGCCCAAGTACAAAATAGTAGCTTCAGTAATGAGGAGTGTATAATATTCTCTATGGTAACTGAGGATAGGATGAGAAAGAAACTAAAATTACAGCAATAAAGAATTAGAGATAGTAGCTATCTCTCATGGTAAACATTTCAAGCACTGAAATACTAGTTTAAGTCAGGTAACTAAGTATTGTACACCAGAGGGTTTTGGAAACTATCTTTTCTACAGGTTCAGTCTCAATGGATAGCAAAGCTGTGTTTATTAAGACTGCTGTTTCTGAAGAAAAAGAGAAATATAATCCTGACAGAAACATACCTGTTCTGATGTTGTTATTCTGGGTTTCCATCTCTCTTCTAAGAACATTTTTGCATGCAAAAGAAAAGTGCTTCATTCTATATTTCTTTTTTTTTTTCAGAATGGCACTAGTAGTTTGTCAATGCCTGAAGTATGTAAATTATGAGACTAAGAGTTCCATCTAAGCAGCTGGAGATGCAGTTGTTTTATAAATCAACTGCATATTTTTTCTGGATATATCCAGTGTATATTACATCATTCACAGACGTGGATTCTGCCAAAACAGTCTAAATGCATTTCCTGTCTGGGGATTTGCATCTTCATCTAGCCTTCTGCTACATTCGTTTAATTAATTTTTTCTTACACTAGAAATTGGTGTGATAATATACCACTACACTTCACTCAGCGAAACATGGCAAAGCACTAATCTTGCAGCTAGTGAAGCTAATGTGAATTTCCATGCTATTTTCTGACTCAGGAACTGGTATTAGATGCTGCAGCAATGACTAACTCTTTCTTGAGATAAGCAGATTACTTGCATTTATTGCTGTATTATGATATTAATTGAAGTGGTTTTTTTTTGTTTGTTTGTTTGTTTTTTTTTTTTTTTTTCAGGAAACTATGCCTCTCTAGGTTCAGAGACCACAGCAGCACAAAATGGCAATGTCTTACACCATGTGAAGAGACTTTAAGCATTTGAATTATTTTGTCTTTGTGAAGTGGAATAATACTGATCTATACCCTAAAAATATGCTAGATAAAAAAAAAGGTAATTAAAAAATAGTGAAGGACATTAAACATGAGATTTCTCAAGTACGATAGTGGGAGAAAAATGTGCAAAAATGAGTTTATATAGCAGTTCATCTGGGTGGTTATTTCCAGCTATTTCATCTGGCTGAAACTAACATCAGAGTCTGAACTTATATAATGTTTGTATCACATTCATCTGAAGGCTTCTATTTCTTAAAAACTGGTTTTGTAGCTGCAGTTCTCAGTAATTCCTGCATTTGAGTTCATGCACTTCACTGCATATTGGAAGATGTTGTCAGTTTTCTCTCCAGAATCACACATCAATATTTCTTTAACAGCTGTCTAAATATGCCTACTGTTTAAAAGTTTTTTTCCTAGTAAGTCTTATCAAGATCTAAGCAGAGGACATTTGGATTCTCTGAGATTTGGAAGCAGAAATCTTTTGGAGTAAAATGCTTAGACTTATTTATTAGTATGAAAGCTCATCTGGCTGTTGAAGGGAAAGATGATTTATAAAATAGTGTCATCCTTCTGATGCATGTTAGCTTGTTAAACTTTATTATGACATAAGGATAATTATATGAGAATATTAGTGTGATAAGAATATTAGTTTTCCATCCTAAACGAAAATTTTGGAACATTTTCACCTTAATTCCACTTTCCAGAACACATAGATTGAAAAGAGATGTTTGCCTGGTACTAAATTTCAGCTTATGAACTGAGATTCTGTCACTAAGTTAGAGATCTGCAAAAGCAGGGTTGATTGTAGAAGTCTCAACAGTCCTAAAAATATTTGTAGTGATTGCAAATCTGTTTGTATAAATGGCAAAAACGTTTCCTAAATTTTATCCATATTCATGTTTGTATTAAAAAGTGATTTAGGCTTGGAAATTATTAATGAAACTCTTGTTTCTCCCCTGAGCCATTCCTACCCCCAGCTAGCCATGACCACTGTAGCCTATGTTCTAACATTTTATACCTTAGCTGGGCAATTGCAAAGGTACTCTCCTCTTCCCTGTTTTGTTAGATTTGGTCCATATTTCACATTTTATTTTCATAACCAACATATTATAAAAAGAGAAGCAGAATTTTCTAAGATATTTTTAAGAGAGACAATTGCAAATGCTGTCTATTGAAGATGTTGTGTAATTCCTTTAATGTTAATATGATGATGTATTTAATTCCTTTTCTTCAGCATACATTTGGGAGAACAAGACAGCCTGATTGAGTCAAGATTTTCTTCTACAAGACCAGTACTCCCTTCAGTTTTGTGAATATTGTACCAACAAAACATATTAAAATAAATCAGAAAAAATCCTTTGCTTTTT
>NW_009954101.1:1308609-1322376 GCF_000747805.2 Chaetura pelagica | reverse complement strand
TCCTGCTGATAATTAATTGTCATGGATCATAAATATTGCGAGAACTTTTTTTTTCCCTAAAAGATATCTCACTTTGCCTAGGAAGAAGTTTCTATGCTATAAAATATTCTGAAGTCTGAAGTTGACTCTTGGGACCTGTAATTGTCACTAGTTATTGTTGAAATTGAGGAGCTGTAGATATCTGTAGCTATTTATTAGCTGGCATAAGAACAAGACAAAATTAAATGCACCTACAAATAAAAATCAGGTCCTCAACTTCTGTGACAGCTATTGGCTCTATAAAAGAGGCTCAATCTGACAAATACTACAGTACTTCGTATCGAAGATATATATATATACACATATATATACACCTATATATATACCTATACATATATATACCTATATACCTATATATATATATATATATATATATAGGTATGATACATGTGTTACCTTAGGCTACTAAATACCCTCAGGTATGAAAGATTTTGAACAAAAATGGAGCAATTATAAAAAGAAATAACAGAAGCAAGGTACAAATGTCATCAGTGTACATAGCAACCAGAATTCACAGTGTGATTTGCTGCTGATTTATATATTATTGTCTATACTTCAATGTGCATATGAAATGTAATAAATTCAGAAAGGCTGTTTTAGACTCTGTATACTGACTAGAGTACCAGCCTGTCAGGGCTTCATCCAAAGGCCAACAATATCATGGAGGAGCTCACCCTCCAGCACAGAGCATGTCTGCTTGATGAAACTCTGTATTATATTGCACAACCAAAGAGGCTGAAGAAACCACCACAGAAACTCTAGTTTTCCCAGTCTTGTGATGCAGAGCTTTGTGAATATGGTAAGCTTTTGGTACACAGAAGTAGATTAGCCGGCTTCAAAAGTACCTACCTTTGAGACTGAGAATTTTTTCTTTGTAAACAAGTAAGACATACAAGAAAACAAATATTGTTATGTTTTGTTATGTTTTGTTTGTTTGTTTGTTTGTTTTTTCCCTGCTGGATAAGATTAACTGCTATTTTATATATTTAGTTTAACATATTTCTAATTAAACACTATCTCTCTGTGGTAGATATATTATTTATATGTTGTGCTTTATTAATATATTATGATACACTCAATATTTCAGTATGAAAAAAGTCAGACCTGAAAATTTAATTTTCAACAGTATTAACATAAGTTATCCCATTGATTTCACTGAAGCTGTTAACAATACAATTAAATAGAAAATGAGATTCAGGATTGCTTCTATAGAAAGATTTGCATACAATGCAAAAATATTTCAGTAGTATGTAATTGATTTACTGCTAAATAAATCTGAAGGATGCAACTACTATTAGGCCATGATGAAGTGTCATTCTAAATGATACAGAGAGGAAGAGGGTGGCTAGGAGATTTAGGAGATTGGCATTGATGTATGGTGTTCTTCGTCCATAGATGAGCTTTTCAGTCAGATTTATGTTCACAGCATGCTTAAATCAATAGAAGCAATGGCTGATGGCTGTGAAACCTCTTACTCCATCCTCTAGTTCCAAGTAGGCAATTTGCTTATCAAAAATCACAGCCAGTGCAAATCCTGGTACTAAACTGCATCAGGACTAGCTGCCTCATGAGGCAAGAAAAATGCAAATCGATTTTGTAATTCACTTTTACTCACAGAATTAAGGGAAAGATCCAGATACAAAGATATGATTAAGTAAGTTTTGTGCATTTTTAAAGGAAAGTTGAAAAATAATACTTAAGTACTCTTTTAAACTGTTCAAATTGAGCTTGTAGGATAGATAAATAATTGTTTTTAACATACTCCAGTGAAACACAGGCATATTTCTGCTTTGTATGTTTGCATGCCTGTATGGAAAATTGTCTTGACAGTGTTTTGGCTGAGATGTAAAATATACCCACAATCCTTTTACCCACTGTGACTACTAATGAAAAAGCAGATCACTGCCATGTGCCCATTCCAAGTCTTTGTTTACCCTGTTGTGCATATGCAAATAGGATAAAAACAAATAAGAGAGAAAGCCATTAGTCCCGGTTTGATCTCACACAGCTTTTGAGAAGTGCATCTATGTGAATTTTGGAGCAGTTATTTCTGAAAAAGTACTGACATAAAAGAGAAATCAATTCTTCTTGAGAAATGAAAAATGCATAGTATACTGAAGTTACATTTCTTGTAAGGAAACACAAATATATCTAAACTAAATTATGTATGTCAATATAATCTAATTTTAGATTTATATAACCATTGTCAATACATAATGATAGATGTAGATTTAAATAATATTCTATGAATAGCTGTAAGCTTCTTAGCAGAGTGTTAATATTACAATATTTAACTAAAGTTATTGAGTTTAAGATGATACTTATTTAACATTAAATGTGTTACTGTCATTATTTAGTTTTGTGCTTCATGAAAACATATAGCAGGCTTTCTCTGAAAGGCTTGTTTCACATTTAGTTTGGTTTTGATTCTTTAATTTGCCAAAATCCAATGAATTAGGAATACTAAACAGATTTGACAGGAATTACTCTGAGAACAGGTCAGAAATATAGTGTAACAGATTAAAAATTAGTTGACTTATCCAACTCCACATGGGATCAAATGGATATTTTGTGGTCTACACTATAAAAACAAAGTGAGTAGACAATTGATACTGTATTATTTAAATTCTGTTTGAAAACAGGACCGCCTTTTATGCAGTTATAAGAACTTTGGTAGAAGTAACTTTCAAAAAAATATTTCATGCTAAAGGTAGCGGTCTTTAGTTTGTGAATCTCAAGGTAGTTTGAGTCGTTGAAGTTTAGATAACTTTTTGAAGGTCAGGCTGCTTATAATTGGTTCATGGTTGGTGTTGAACATGCTTTTATATATTTGCATAATCTTCAGGCAGTTAGGTTTCCAAACAGAGGAAAATAATTTTTAAAAAGCTAATATCTCCTCCTAACCCACTCCCCCTTGCAATTACAAACCCCAAATATCTGCTTAAAGATGATGGTAATGAAGAAAAGAGACTTCGTGGTTTGATGCAGACTCCCCATGGTATTCCTTTGAACTGCTGAAATTTACTCTTTCTTGTTTATTCCACTTCAGCACAAACCTTTCCACTCAGTGTAACCACATGTTCAAAGGAAAACACAAAATGGTGTGGTTTTAAAGAACTTATTAATTTTCTTTGTACTCAAAAGAAGCAACATTAAAAGATGTAATATGCAAATTTCTTAACTCAAACTCATTGTGATTTTACTGCTGTGTACATCAAAGTGTCCTAAAAAGAATACGTTGGAGAACTGTGTTCTTGTATTTAAAAATTAATGTATGACTGACACTGACCCATTTTCTGATTCTTTCTGGTTTATGAATTTTTAAAATTTTTATATTTGTAAGACAGGTCCATGGTTAAATGTCTCTTAGGATACTGCCCTTGAAAGATTAAAAAGCAAACCACGTTATGCCTTGGATTGTTTCTTTTTTAAAACTGGAACAATAGTCTAGGAACTGATTGTCTCAACTGCTTCCGTTTTGCACAGAATCACAGCAGAGATTATAGTATATATGGGTTATATATATGCCAAATATATAAAATCATATATTTTTTGAGCTAATCCTGGGAATCCTTACTTACATGGTTGACAATAACCAAGATATTAAGGTAAATATTGTTGTCTTTATAAATAAATAAATAAAGTTACTCTGTTACTTTGAAAAGTAGTAACTTTCTGTGTGTTCTAGAAAAAGCTGTGTAGGCTACAACTGACATTGCAAATGTTAGTGCTTCTCTGCAATACTTAGTTCATCTGACTGATCCAAAATTGTTGCAATATATATTCACGCTTCTGTGAATGCATGACAGAAGCAGCTGCAAAGTTAGCAGACACATCCATAAGGTCTGTGTCCTGGAAAACCTCCAATAACTCTGTTCAACTAGGCAACTGAACACTAAAGTGAAAACCATAAAAACATGTTGACTTGGCTGATGATCCACTGGATAATGTTGTGTTGATTTCCTATGGAGCACATTGAACCCCATAAAGCATGTTCTTCCCTTTCCCTGTCCTGAAAACTTTTTGAGTTTTCCAAGTCATCTACACCACAGCTTCGTAGGAGTCAGTATTAGAATCTCTTTCAGTTTATTCCAAGTACATCTAAATGTTTAAATTCATCAGGTACTAATACAACATAATTTTCATGTGCTAGGTTGCTCTATCATTATGATATAATTAGACTCAAACAGTGTCAAGGTGGTTTATAATTTCTTATTGCAATAATATTCTGTTATTTAGTGTACATAATTAACACTGTACATTGCAAACTGCAATTATTCTGTTTCTTGGAATAATTTCAAATATGGATTTTTTAATTTCTGCTCGTAAAGTTCCACAAAATTCATTTTTCAAAGAGGTGGTTTTAATTTTTTAAAGGTGATCCAATTATTTTAACTGTTTTATATTATTCTGGAGATTTCTACACTTTTGTTTTTACATCAATCTCTCCTATAAGCAAAGGGGAAAAAATACAGTGTTCTAAGAAGAGTCTGAATAATAATAAAACATGATATATTTGTCTGCTAGGCTATAATAGATGACACAATACAGAAGAAATAGTAGCTCTAAGAATAGAAATTGAACAACAACGTACAGTAATGTGAACGAAGATTGTGCTGTGAGTTTTGCCCATTGTAGCAGCTACTTGGTAGCAACAGTTAATTGTGAAGTTTGACAACTGACTCAATTATCACTGATTCGCACAAGCAGTAAGAAGAATGGGCATAATTATTATATTTTTATGATTTCAAAAACATCAACTTCCACAGCTACCCCTTTTGCATTTTGGTTATTTTTGTTGTTGGTTGGTTGGTTAAGGTTTTATTTTTGTTTTGTTAGTTTGCTTTTTTCATTTGTGCACATCAATCTTTCTTTTTTGCTCTGTTTCTTTTTGGTTTGGTGAGATGAATTGCTTTCAGAGGTGCTATTCTCTATCCCCAAAATGCAAGCTTACATTTGATATGTGTGATTTATTTCCCATAGAGTGAAGTTTCCTGCATTTAATGCGCTTTGAATGGAAGGTAGGATTTCTGGAAATATAGAGGCTGAAAGAAATCTTGTTGGTGAACCTGAATGTACTACAAAAGGAGAGTTATAATAATGACCATTTATAACTTCATACCTCCTTTGGGATGGGCACAATTTTTTTTGTTTACTGTTAATTCGAACTTTAGTGTCTTGCTTTCTAAACAGAAGAAATAAATCATCCTGCAATTTTACAGAAAGCCTGCATTTCTGGATAAAATCTCATTAGTCTTATAAGTACTTATTTCCTCTTTTTCCTGAGCAGACTTCTTATTCTCAGCCCTGAGACATGTGTAAGATGCTAGCTCTGCTGCTGGCAAGGAAAAAAAAAATCCACTTATGTGAAAAGTATGGTACCTACACTGTATTGTATAACTTGCCCTTGAACAGCAAAACATCTCTTAAGATTACAGATGTGACCAGACTCCAGGGGCCTTTAAATGAAGACAAGAAGACTTGGTGAAACTCCTCACCCAAGGATGTTGTGTGTGAAACAAATGCAGAGTTATGATAAAGGAGATTGAAAAATACTTGCTATTTAGCCAGTTCAGGGTTACCTCAGAGACAACTTCTGACAGGCTCTGGCGACCTCCCAGATGGAAAACGGCTGGAAGATGTGCATCACTTGTGTACTCCACCTTTTTCTGCCTAAATTCACTGTCAAAGGCAAAAGTCTGGACTGTAAACAGGTTACATTTTACTAAATTTTACTAATTGCATTATTTATGTTCTACAATATTTTAGGGAAAAAACCAAAAAGGATTCTAATTCTAGTTCTAAAGCATCTACTGTAACAGATTGTTCCAGTTTCTACAAATCTATAACAGATCTATAGATGCACAAGTCTGTTCTATGCTTAGTTTCAGCCACGAACTGAAAAATATTATGAGAGTTCAAATGAATAAGGTAGTTATATAAAACCCTACCCCATTTAGGTCCTTGTGAGTCTGGTTTGTCTCATGTGAATGCTGAGTGTCCGATGACATCATGTTAATGTGGCAAGAGTCTTTTATTGCTGAAAGAGTAACCTCTCTTACACAAATATAAGCAAAATTCAACTTTCACATGAGACAAACCATTAACATGATGTCTCTAGACACCAAAGTATTTCCACACTTAGGTGATTTTTTAGCCTCACAGGAACAATAGCCACACCTGATTTTAGTTTAGAGGTTTTATGCTGTCTATGTGGTTAGATATTTTGATGGTTAATGATACTAAATTTCAACAATTTTCCCTGAAAAATGTAATTTGAATGTTTACTTCTAAAAGTGAATTCAAAGAACAGTGCAATTTTCAGGTTGTCCTGTATATGTCCACCCCTTTTTGAATTGGTTTTGTATTTCTTGAAAACCCACCAGACAGCAGTTGGTGTTTTCATACAGATAATGGAGATCAAACCTCTTTTGTGTTTTGCCTGTTGTGATATCTTCTTTCTATCTATAACACATTTAAGTGAAAGGTTTTTTTATCCTATTTCCTGTGCTTCCCTGGGGAAATATAAGTTTAGCAAGGGTCGTTTACAGGGTATGTGACTGCTTTAATTTGCTGCATCAGCTCACTGTGGCCTACTAAAATTGTGTGAAGCAATTTTAGCTCAGGTGTCAATATGTTGTACTTTTATTCATCTCCTGCGTCACACTTGCATGGACAATCTGCCTTCTTTGCAATTGTCTTGCACCTTGTGACACAGGCTTTGTAAAGAACTGTGTGAAGGCATTTGTCTGCTGTGTAGAGCAATCCATTTCACTGAACCTGTGAAACACACAAACACATGCTCTTGACCATCTCTCCAGGGTGTGTTTCCTAACTTTCCAATGATAGATGTATAGACATGGAGATTTGTAGGTGCCCCCGGATGCTCTGCCTCCTGCCCCACTCCGTCTGACCCACTGAAGAATCCGTATATTTCCTGTAGCACTACAGCAGTAACACATCTGCCTATAGTGATGCCTACCATACTCTCCATAGTCTTGGTACACCTATGATGGACTTCAGTGAGCTGAATTTCACTCTGCACCTTTGTTAATAAGGAGAGAAAAAGTCAATAATATAAATGTCTTAACAAGCACTAACAAAACCAAATAAAACCATATAATGAAAACAAAATGCAAAGGAAAAAGGGTGCATAATAATTGTAACTAGGACATAACAAGTAAATCAGTAATGAATTGCACTGGATATATATTCCTGGTCTAATAAATCATCCTTATTAAAGAAACAAAAATATTTGAACACTTTATAATTCTAGAACACATTATTTTCTTCCAGTGAAACAGCTGTATTAATATTGTATTATGATATTCATGTTCTTATTCTGCTAATATTATTCTCTCCTCTTGCTATGGCATGGTATTTCACAGGGGAGTTATTCTGGAGCTCTCTGTTAAATATACCATGCAACTAACCCAGATCTGAGGAACTAATTATGTTATCTGTAGCATAATTAAATAATCATAGTCCTTGAAATGGGGTCTGAAGTAAAAGAACATCACTGTAGTGCAGAATTCACAGTTCATATAGAGAGCTTGCTTTAAAAAAAAAAAAAAAAAAAAGTATGCTGACTAACTTTAACCCATTTACAGCTGCTGTGCATGCATACATTCACATCTAACTTGTCACATCTAACTAGTTTCTAGCTTGTCACTGAGTACTTGGTCTGCAGCCATTGTACTCAACCTGATCTGGAAAACTGGTAACTTGTCTTTTTGTGGCTTCATGGTTTCCAGTTTTTGGGATTTTCTTCTGATATATATTTTAATCCAGTGGGCTTGATCACACACAGAGACTGTCTTTTGAGACAGATTCAATGTGGTAAGTAGGACATGATATCCACCTTGAAAAGAGTCAATACATAAGTTGCTGGAAAGCTAGTAATTCTTGATTTGCTAATTTTGTAGATTTTTAAAGATCCCTAGTTACAATTTCTGTTCTGATTGTCATTAAAACACTGTCTACGAAAAAGTTATATAGAGACAATGAAATTCAGCAGATAGAAGCTGTTTTTAAAATGCTGACATTTTTATAGGACGTGTTCTAAACAGTATCTGCTGATTGCACGTGGTTTCCTAAAATCAGCTGGAAACTTCCCTTCTGACAGAACTGTACAGTTTTAACATTTTGCATGGTTGTATAATGTCAACATTTTAATATGTCTAATGTAATGTAGATCACATGTGTAGTACATAGTACACAAAATGTCCCAGAATGAATTAAATATTTTTAAATAATATGTAAATAATTGCATTAGGAGTATTATTACACAGCAAAATGGTCACATCACAGGAATACACACAAATAAGTCCGAGGAGCACTTAAATGTGTTCCCATTGCAGAGTCCCTGATAAAGGTATTTTCTTTTGCTGTGGTCTAAACTTTGAGAATCTTTTGTGGTGACTCCTGGAGTTCACAGCCTCTTGTCAGCAGCAGAATATGGGAACCCTCGCACTGAGAATTTTCTGTACAAAGACTGCTAAACCTTTGTTTGAAAGCTGTATTTGTGCTGTTTGTTTGTGCTTTATTTTGTTACTAGCAACATTGCTTACTCTTCTGGGTCTGGCTGGGATGGATCTGTTTTCAGAACAACCCTATGGTGTTGTGTTTCACCTGTGTTGTCCAAACACTGTTGATAACACCATCACCAGTTCTGTCTGTTGTTAAGCAGCCCCTGCACAGTATCAAGGCCTCTTTCTCTGCCACCTCATGAGTTGGCTTAGGTGGTTGAGAAGCTTGATATGACCTCAGCTGACCAAATAGATATTCAATGCCATTCCTGGGCTACATCAAAATAAGCATAGCCAATAAATCAAGACAGGTAATTCTCCCCCTTTACTCAGCTCTTGTGAGACCCCACCTCAAGTTTTATGTCTGATTTTGGAGTGCCCAACATAAGAAGGACATGGAGCTCCTGAAGAAAGTCCAGAGGAGGGCCACGAAGATGATCCAAGGGGTGGAGCACCTCTCCAACAAAGACAAGCTGAGAGAGTTGGAGCTGTTCAACCTGGAGAAGAGAAGGCTCCATGGGGACCTTATAGTGGCCTTCCAGTATCTGAAGGGAGCCTGCTGGATAACTGGGGAAGGACTTTTTGCAAGGGCTTGCAATGAGAGCACAAGGGGTAAAGGATCAAAACTGGAAGAGATGAGATTTAGGTTAGACATTAGGAGGAAAATCTTTAGTGTGAGGGTGGTGAGACACTGGAACAGGTTGCCCAGATAAGTTGTGGAAACTCCATCCCTGGAAGTGTTCAAGGCCAGGTTGGATGGGGCTCTGAGAAACATAGGAGGTATCCCTGGGGCTTGTAACTACATGATCTTTAAGGTCCCTTCCAGTTAAAATCATACTATGATTCTATGATTTTATGATTTTTTTATTCTATGTTCAGCAATAAAAGGGAGAGGATGTGAGTTTAGGTGGATTAGTCATCTTTCAATCAGGAACTGGCTGAGCATCGATCTGCCTGTGGGAGGTATTTTGTGGTTGTCTTTGTAAATTGTTAAAACTTCTTAAATTTTCTTTCTTTCTTCTTCCACTTGTCCTTTGCTTATTAAACTTTTTTTATATTGATCTGTCCTTTTCTTGCTTTTCATCCTCCTTTCCTCTTCCTCTGGGGCAGCAGTGAGAAAATGAGCAAGCGCTTGCATTGTGCTTAGCAGCCTGCTGGAGATAACCCATAATATTTATGGAAGATCAAAAGTCTGAGAAGAGTTAGGCAGACTTCACAGCTAGTGAACTCGACCAGAGAGGGCACAGCCACAACTTCGTTGAGAAGGAGTCTCTTCTAACATCTAACCAACCTCACAGTCAAGAATGTCTTCCTGATATCTAACCTATATCTATCTTCTTTTGGTTTTAAATCATTCCCCCCCATCCTGTCTCTACATTCCCTAGTAAGAAGTCCCTCACAAGCTGTCCTGCAGGCCTCTCCAGGTACTGGAAGTCTGCTATCACTCCTGCCTGGAGCTTACTCTTGTCCAGGCTGAACAACACCAATTCTCTTAGCCTGTCTTCATAACAGAGGTACTCCAATCCTCTGATCATCTTTATGACCCTCTTCTGGGCTCTGGCCAACAACTCTGTGTCCTTCCTGTGCTGGGGACTCCAGAGCTGGACACAGTATTCCGGGTGGGGTCTCACAATGGAGTAAAGGGGAAGAATCACCTCACCTGACCTGCTGGCCACACTTGTTTTGATGCAGAGCAGGAACAGTTTTGAGCTGCAAGTACACATTGCTGGCTCATATTGAGCTTCTCATCAACCAGCACCAAAAGAGTTTCTCCTCAGGGCTGCTCTCAGTCTATTCTCTGCCTAGCCTGCATTTCTTCTTGGGATTGCCCCTACCAAGGTGCAGAACCTTGCACTTGGTCTTCTTGAACTTTATATTGATTGCACTGGCCCATCTCTCAAGTCTGTCAAGATCCCTCTGGATGGCATCCCTTTCCTCCACTGTGTTGACCACACCAGACAGCTTGTTGTATGCAAACTTGCGGAAGGTGAAGTCGATTCCACTGTCCATGTGTTTTGGTTTGAGCCAGGATGAAGCCAATTTACCTTTTACTGATTTTTTTTTTCCTTCAGTAAGCTTTCTTTTAACTAGTCATGGAGCCTTCCAATTGAGGCTGATAAGAGCGGAATGTTTTTGTAAATGCTGGGTCTTCCAGGTAGCATCTTTACTCTGCCAGCTCAGACACTACGGGGAGATCTATATGTGTCCCCCCACACACCCGTAGGAGGCTGAATTAGACAGACAGCAAAATTGGCCAGAGATATTCCATTCCATATATCTACATAAGCTCAGAGGAAGGTCAGAGATCACAGAAGACAACTTCCTTCCTTCTTCCTCTTCCCTTCTCTTCCGTCCATGGCCGGTGTCTGGGGAGGACTCTGTCCATCTATCACTGTTGACCCCTAGGCTTGAGCTCTCCTGCCCTCATCACTCTCCACTTTCTCCAGCAGCAGTCCAGGATTTTTCAGGACTGTTTGCAGCTAAGGAGATGCTGTCGAAGTTGCTGGGGGTAGGGGAGGCGAGAGGCTTTTGCACATATCTGAACATACTTGTATATAATTGTATATATTTTCTTGTATCATTAGTGTTGAATTAAAGCTGTGTAGTTTAGTTTTCAATCCAGCCAAGTCTCTCTCTTTTTCTCTCTCTCCTTCCTTACTTGGGTGGGAGGGGGAGGGGATTGTGAACATTGTTGTTGAACCCAAGTCAAACAGAGACACCATGTCACTGACAAAGATGTTGAACAGTGCTAGTCCTAATATTGGCCCCTGAGGAACACCATTCATCACTGATCTCCACCCAAACACTGAGCCACTGACCACAACTTTTTGAACACCATTCCAAAAATTCCACCAAGAGGTCTATCCATCAAGTCTATGTTGAGGCTATAATGTGTGATAGTGACAAATGCTTTGCACAAGTCCATGTAGATTCTATCAGCCATTCTTCCCTTTATCAACCAAAGTGGTAACCCTGTCACAGAAAGCCAAGAAATTTGTCAGGCACAATTTGCTCTCAGTGAAGCCTATCTGGCTGTCACCAATCACATTTGCATTTTCCGTGTGCCTTAGCAGAGTTTACAGAAGAATCTACTTCATGATCTTGCTGGACACAGAGGTAATACTGGTCATTCATGTAGTGCCCCCAGTCTTCCTTTTTTCCCTTTTTGAAAAGGGGGCCATGTTTCCCCTTTTCCAGTCAGTGAGAACTTCATGGTACTTCCATAACTTCTCAAATATGTTAGATAGTGGCTTAGCAACTTCATCTGCCAGATCCCTCAGGTGCCACAGGTACATCTCATCAAGTCCCATGGACTTGTGCACATTCAGGTTCCTTAGATGGTCTTGAACCTGACCTACCTCTGCAGTGGGCAGATCTCCATTCTCCCAGTTCCTGCCTTTGCCTTCTGTAACTTGGGCAGTGTGGCTTGAGCTGCTGAAGCCTGCAGCAAAAAAAGTAATGTGAATACCTCAGCCTTCTCCATATCCCAGTGACCAGTTCTTCCATTTCCTTTCGAAGATGGCCCACATTTTCCCTAGCCATCCTTTTATCACTGAGGTACTTATAGAAGGTTTTCTTGTCACCCTTGATATCCCTGGCCAGTTTTAATTCTATCAAGGCTTATAGCTGTCCTCACCTGATCCCTGGCTGCTTAACCAACTTCTTTGTATTCCTCCCAGGATACTTGTCCTTGCCTAGACCTCCTTTTTTTGTGCTTGAACTTTCTTCTCCATTAAAAAAGAGATAATGTTGAGTTAAAACAGCAAAGTAAGAGGGGGCTATAGCCTTCCCCATTTTACACACAGTAATAATTAAGTTAAATTAAAAGTAATGAACTGAAGAGCCTAAAATCATGGGATATTTTAGCAAAGTGACTTCATTGTTAATTCCAGAACTTCTAAGTGTCAAAGTAAAAGACTATGTATTTCCTGATAAGTGTGATGGTATAGACTTCCTTCTTGAGGAGGATGTATAAGGAACTATGGATTTTGAGCAAAGTAAATCGGCCTCTTGAAGATGTGGATCACAAACTATTTTCTCTCATCACACTATCCTTCTTTGTACCTAATCCTAAACAAAAGCATAACACATTGCTGATTTTTCCCAACCAGCTGTCACAAATATTATGATGTCACCAAAAAAGCTAAATCAGACAGATTTACACATGTAATTGACACTTTAGTTTTCTAAGTTTTAAATTTACAATCTGTTAAGTTCCTTGAGGCTCTACTTACTGCTCAGTTTTCTGTTTCTTTGACTAAGATTTACCTTCATCTTGCAATGGGGTGGATAGAAGAGGGTGACCAAGCTACCAGTCACACAGTCTAATATGCTAATATGCAAAAGAATGGAAAATAACTTGTGTTTGAAAACAGCAAAAACATCCTGGTACAGTAATGTAGTATCACAGCTACCACCTTACATTATGGCTACCATTTTCTCAGAACATATTTCAGTTTCATTACACCCATAGTGAAGATGTGTCTCTCATGGGGAAGAAGCAGCAGCACATTCTGACACATTATATTCTTGGGATGCTTAGAAGTAGACTCGAAACCATGCATCCCCCTACATCTGCTGTCAGGAATACCCAGTCTGGTGATTGTATAGTGGATTTTCTACAAGCTCATAGTAGTGGGTATACTGTTATTTCACTCTCACCCGGTGTGGCATTCAGGATGTACAGTGCTTGTCTTGAACAATCCAAGAGATAAGCTTGGACTTTGATACTCAGGATATCTATTGTCTGTCTTGTGGCATCTGAGAGTTGAACGACACCTGCTGATGGACTTTGCAGGACAAGACAAGGAGTGCCAGTCTCAAGCTACTTCCTAGGACAGAAACTCCACAGCAAGGAACTAATCCTGTGGTGGCAATTGACTCAACCTCCTCCTTTGTAATGGCTGATCTCATCAATTAACCAAACAAAGACTACATAGCCCCTGGCATCATACCTGCCCCTGCTATCACAGAGAAGATCCGAAGGGTTTTTCCCTATACAGGGAGAGGAGTGGGGGTGCAGTGGGCAAGGACTGTATAAAAATGCAGGACTCTGTGGGTGCATGGAAGCACTTCTCCACCTGGAACTACTTCCCCACCGACGACATCGACGACATCGCTGGACCGTGGGTGGTAACTATGCTCTCGCTTGCTGTCCTCTATCTCTCTGCTTTCTCCTCTCTTTCCTGTCTCTGTTTTC
>NW_009954101.1:1292879-1307458 GCF_000747805.2 Chaetura pelagica | reverse complement strand
GGCATCTGAGAGTTGAACGACACCTGCTGATGCGATTTTGCAGGACAAGACAAGGAGTGCCAGTCTCAAGCTACTTCCTAGGACAGAAACTCCACAGCAAGGAACTAATCCTGTGGTGGCAATTGACTCAACCTCCTCCTTTGTAATGCCTGATCTCACAATTAACCAAACAAAGACTACATAGCCCCTGGCATCATACCTGCCCCTGCTATCACAGAGAAGATCCGAAGGGTTTTTCCCTATACAGGGAGAGGAGTGGGGGTGCAGTGGGCAAGGACTGTATAAAAATGCAGGACTCTGTGGGTGCATGGAAGCACTTCTCCACCTGGAACTACTTCCCCACCGACGACATCGACGACATCGCTGGACCGTGGGTGGTAACTATGCTCTCGCTTGCTGTCCTCTATCTCTCTGCTTTCTCCTCTCTTTCCTGTCTCTGTTTTCCTGCCTGTCCTATCCGCTCTAGGGACTTTTGTTGTGTTATTGCAATAAAAGTTTGTTGTATGCGTGACATCTGACCTTGTTTGTGTCTTAATTTCACCATTTGGGATCACCTTTATTTATTAAAATTGCCACGTACCCGAATACCGGATCGTGACACCCGGGCATGAAATCATTAAACTACACAGTATGTCATGCTAAGACTCTTTTGCTGTTGCTGTCACTTATTTGTAAAAAACCCCAAACAAATGAATAGAAGTGCTGGGGGGAAGAGAGAGTTGTCTGCAGATTGACTATGAGTTAAGTATTCAGTAGTAGCTACCTGCACTCAATCAATCAAAACATAATTAAGTATCTAAATAAAACAACTCCAACAGACCAGGAGTATCTTTCTCTGGGATCCCAAAGTCTAGATTCCTGGAATCATAAATGCAGTGAACAGATAGAATTATATTAATTTACTATAATTTGTTCCTGTGAACCTATTGGTGATACATTTAATTGTTTTTTTGTTTTGTTTTGTTTTTTTTTTTTGTGCCATTTGAGGATAATTAGAGACCATAATTTAGTATCTTAACATAGGTTAACCTCTATATATGTGTGTGTATGTATGCACAAAATTTAGTTTAGAAATGCTGTTTGATCTTGAAACTCTTTTGATTATAAAAAATTGTTGATTATTAATTAAATATTGTTAGATAATCTTATAATCCAATTTTGTGATTCATTATAATAGTGACAATCAACTTCAATTTGCTGCTGTTTCTTGTCACACTAGACCCACAATTATGTGTTATAGCCCAACACTGAAATTCCTGCTCTTAAACACTTTAGGCATAAACTGTTGACCATTTCTGGGAGTAGGAGGGGATTCAGCTGCACCCAGACTCCTCTCTGAGAAGTTTAGAAAGCAAACAGATCTACTCTGAACCTTGTGACTCAACAGGAGGGCCTTCCTCATTCTTTTCCTTGATCCCTGTGCAAATCACTCTGTCCTGATCTTAACTCAATCTCCCTTATCTCTATAAATAATTTCTTCTTACCCCTGAGTAAATAGCTCAAAACTGATCCCGAAGTCTCTTCTTCATATAATGTAATAAAATGGACCTCACGATCGAATTCTGCTAAGTTGCACTTTTATAAATCTATATAAAAACTACCTTTTCCAGATATATTTGTTGGTAATTCTTTAAGCAGCTTTAAGACCTCCCACTCTCATTCATGACAGAACGGAAGTGGATCAGGGCTCCAGGACAACTTTTTATCATCTGGGGGTTTTGTATTTCAGTGTTTCACTTAATGCATTCAGCTATAAAAGTTAAAACTCGAGATTTGTAACAGGGATTTAGGTCATAAGTGTGTAACACAAAGACACTTGCCCTCTTCTAAGATGCAGTTTTGTTTCCTGGACAAATTAGGGTATCAGCCCATCTCCATTTGTTTACCACTACAAGAGAAATGGTGAAACACAGCTGAGTTTTAATAAATGGCTCTTGGTTTTTCACTTTTTGGTTAAGCAGTCTGGACACGTGGCCTTGTATGGAAATCTGGCAGAGTCCAACAGTTTCGCCTTGTGCCTGTATGTGTCCTGGGTGTCTCTTGTGCTCTGGCCATGCAGGTCAGAGCTCCTTGTATCTCTGGTCCAGACCAACATCGCTGCTGAAAAAGTATGTCTGGCTCATATTGAGTTTGGTATTGGTATGTGAAAAAAATCGGAGTTAGGTACCTCAAAGAATTTCCTATCAGGGGAATAAACTAAGATAACTGCAGTTTTATTTAGTAACTGTAAGAATGTAGTGTAGACACTAACAAGACTGTGTGCCTCAGTCTCAGTCGAATTCTCTTGCTTCAGATGTTGGTGTCTATTTCTTTGTGGATTTTGTCCAAAATTATAACTGTGGTTTAAAAGTATAATTATTTCCATAAAATTTGGTAATTAAAAAGGCTAACCTAAGTGGGTCAATAGGATAGAAAAATGTTTACAAATGTTGTTTAGCATTATTTAAATTTTCAAGAATTATATACATTTATTACTTATAGAATCATAGAATAGTTAAGGTTAGAAGGGACCTTAAAAATCATGAGGTTCCAGGCTCCAAGCTAAGAGCCAGGACACCTCACACTAGACCAAGCTGCAAAAAGCCTCATCTAAATTGGCCATAAACACTTCCAGGGAGAGGACATTAACAGCTCCCTTGGCAACTTATTCCAGAACTTACTACCCTCATGGTGAAGGATATCTTCCCGAAGTCTAACCTAAATCTACCCTCTTCCAGTTTAAAACCATTACCCCTTGTCCTATCACTATCTTCTTTGCTGAAAATCCCCTCCCCAGCTTTCTTGTAGTCCCTTCAGGCACTGGAAGGTACTCTAAAGTCTCCATGGAGCCTTCTCTTCTCCAGGCTGAATACCCTCAAGTCCCTCCACTTCATAGTAGAGCTGCTCCAGCCTTTTGATCACCTTTGTAACCCTTCTCTGGACCCTCTCCAACAACTCCATGTCTTTTCTGTGCTGAGGGCTCCAGAGTTGTACACAGTATTCCAGGTGGGGTCTCACCAGAGCAGAGTAGAGGGGCAGAATCACCTCCCTGGCCCTGCTGGCCACACTTCTTTTGATGCAGCCCAGGACACAATTGGCCCTCGGGGCTCCAGCTCACACTGAAGGCTCATGTTAAGCATCTCATTTACTACCACCCCCAAGTCCTTCTCCTTGGGACTGCTCTCTATCTGTACTCCCCCAGCCTGTATTTGTGCTTGGGGTTGTGCTGACCCAGGTGTAGGACCTTGTACTTGGCCTTGTTGAACTTCATGAGGTTGGCATTGGCCCACCACTCCAGCCTGTCAAGGTCCCTCTGGATGATATTCCTTCCCTCTTGGGTGTCAACTACTCCACACAGCTTAGTATCATCAGCAAACTTGCACTCAATCCCACTGTCCATATCTCCAACAAAGATGTTAAACAAGACTGGTGCCAATACTGACCCCTGAGGAAAACCACTCGTCACTTGCTTCCACTTGGACACTGAACCATTGATCACAACTCTCTGGGTGAGACCATCTGGTTAACTATTTATCCACGAATCGGTCCATCTGTCAAATCCATGTCTTGTTAGTTTGGTGACCAAGATGTTGTGCTGGACAGTGTCAAATGCCTTGCACAAATGCAGGTAGATGACATCAGCTGCTTTGCTACTATTCACCATCTCTGTAGCCTTTTCATAGAAAGCCACCAAATGTTCATAGTAGATTTTTTTTTCTTTTCTGCTAGTGCAATCTGCTTTTTTCTTTTCAAATTTTTATTTCAGGTTTTGTCTATTTCTTTGCCCTACTTTATATAGGGGAAAGAAAAAATTCAGCTGCAGACATCTACCTATCCAGTTAGATATGCAACTTTAAGTGTAGTAACAGTCTCAAACACATTAATCAACTGTTTCAAAATTGAGCAAGTAATTCTTATAAACTGTTATCTTATTATATCTTGTTCTATAATATCATCCAGATGCAGGCATATCTTTCCAAGAAAGAGAAATACAGCTTTCAAAAAGAAATTCTCTTTTCTTGACCTTGTAATAACAGACACTCTAGCAGTGATACTTACTAATATATATATGTATATTTACAGTAGTTAGCTAAATTGTTTTTATTTAATATTTCTCTTTGGTATAAAAATGTTATTTAATATAAGAAAAATATTAAATGGAAAAGAAAATATCTGCAGCCACTGCAGGCTCTGATGGGAAATAAAAATCTATACAATGATGGACCCCTTGGTGGTAATTTTCAGTTTCAACATGGATTGGATCAGATGTGACAGTCACTATATGTTTTGATACTACTGAGACTATTGCTACTGAAAATCAAGTCTTAAACTTTAAAGCTGTTAATTTGTTTGATTGGCATAAACAATCAATACTGAAGACCATGTAGTGCTAAAATTCAAGCCAGCTATATATCAGTTGTAGTTGTAACTGAATATTAACAGAGGGGAAAGACAGATTACTAACACCTCATTCTTACACACTTATCAAAATACTTCCAAATAAATTTTTATTGGCATTTGCCCTCGGCAAAAATGTTTTTACCTCCCCCCCCTTCATATTTATATTTAGGACAGAGTAAAAGCTTAGAATTACATTGCTAGAGTTATTGTTTCTTCTGCCTGATCTTATAGCCAGTTCTGTATATTGACTGTTCAGCTATGCTCCTTCCCTGCTGGAAGGAGAGCAATAGAATGCAAATCATATTTCAGAATATTGAAAAGGTCACAACAGTATATTGCACTATTACTTTATAAAATATGTGTTGCACTATACATTTTGTTGTCTTATTTTAATAAGCAGTACAACATTAATCTGATTTATTGGTTAAAATTTTTAATCAAAAGAAAAATAAAAAATGGCACATTTATAACAGTTTTTAGCTGATAGTTTTATTACATACACCTTCAATTAAAAACCCCCAGAAAAAAAAAAAAATAATAAAAAAATAATAACTGAAAATCCAGTGGAAGAACTATTTTGCCATTTGTACAAATGAGCTTCCTGTCTGAGCTTTGCGAATGTTTATGTATGTAGCAAAATTTTTAAACAGTTGAGAATAAAGGAAAACCTATGGGAAACATGAAAGTGAATGACAATAAAATCACAGATGTTATGATTGCTTCTGTATACGATTTCAGTTACAACTGCCTTTTAAAAATCAGATTTTTACTCTTTAATTTTCAGAACTGAGCCCCATCTTATCACTGTAAACTATAAAATGTATGAATGCTTATGTCTCTTTTATGTCCCTTTAGATATTGACAATTCATGTTCTAAAAGGTCAGAGTCCTTTTTAAGGTTTTATGCTCCTTAAACCATTTTTTTTTTCTCGGTAGTCCAAAGTAGTTGCTATATCTCATCTAATTCTGTTGACTCTCAGCCAAAGGTCAGTCTGTGAAGAAGTGATACAGGATTAATGTGTCAGTAATTGCTCATCACCAGTTGACATGAGAAATCACTGGTCTGACAGAGCACTGACAGATGAGCTTCCAGCTAAAGGACCTTTCAACTAAAAGAGATTAAAGTTCAAGTTAAGCCTTTGACTGTCTGCCTAAGCAATTACACTTTCTTTGTGTGCATTTGCATACTATTTTCTCCCCCCCCTAAAATGAATTTTGATGCATTCAAGTCTGCAATGATACTCCTGGAGCAAAATAAGTTTATCAGATATAATTTTTCTGTGGCGGAATATCTGAAGGAAATAGTCAGTTACCTAGCACAATAAAAAGAAATTATTGATCTTCTTCTTCTTGAACTGCCAATTAGCCTGACAGCATGGCTGTGTTTGCACCTTGGGAGTAAAAGTGAGGGTGAAACTGGTAAAAAGCCTTTTTTATCCTCTCATGAAGATAATTTGTTTTATTGTAGGAGAATGAACTGTGGTTTCAGTACTTAAGTTCTGTGAGGGCAAAAGAGCTGTTCAGCTTCTTGCTTTTTGTTTGCTACCAAATGTCTAATGTCACTGAGACAGCTCAAGTTACTAAATGGATTTGAGGCCTAAGCTGCAACATACTCTAACCATCCTTTTCTGTGAGCACTACTGTAGGTGAAATATAAAACTATGAAGCAGTCAGAATAGACTTATCATATTATAAAGTAACAGAGACCCATGCATGAAAATATTGTTAAAGTAAAAAAGCCATGGAAGTGGGATGTGCACTTCTTATGCCCATTATATTTGAAGTTACACTATGATAGTAAGGATTCTTCATGTTCAGGGCCATTTACATAAATTAACTAATTAACCTTTGCCACACTAATGCTTTAAGGCTGATGAGTCATTTCAAGCTGATCATGAAAGTTGGGTGAGAAGAATTTTGTATACTGAAAAGGTGAACAAGGGGTCCAATACCTTGTGTAGCACTGCAAAACTCAGTAAACAAGGGCTCCAAACCTGCTCCAAACAAAAAAGATCCTAATCTTTAACTAAGGTTATATCTACAAGCCTTCTGTGCTAAGGTATAGATCATAAAGGATGGACTGATTTCTATAAGACACAAATTCCCACATTTCTAAAATTACAATAAAGAATTCACTTATATTCAGAAGATTCCTGAAAGTAAGAATAGCATATATAGTGATTGGTATAGGATCAGGAGACAAACTAATGGAGTGTAAATATACCATAGTTGTGATTGTGTGAAATAGTTATTTTAATAATGTATTTAATCGTATTATTTGAGATTGAAAAATTAACCAAATTTCAATTAAAATTACTTGCAATATTATAAAACTAAAAGGGTAAATTAAGTTATGGTAGGGGGATTTCAGTTGTGGTTGGACTTAATGATCTTCAAGGTCCCTTCCAACCAGGATGATTCTACTCTATAATTCTATGAAAATTATTTTAAATTACACAAAGAAGCTTCATTCCAAATCTCTTTTTGTTTACTGCATATTCATGTTACTGATGAAAGAAAATGTGGGCCCAGATCAATAGAAAGGGAAATTGTTTTTATTATAGAACATATAAATATATTTTTTAAAAAAATAAATCACACTTTGAGTCACAGAATTTTAGTATATGAAGAGTGTAATTTTGCTCACTGTAAGAGCCTTCCATTATATATTATCTTGGAAATGAAACACCTACCTTTAAAAGTAATTTTTAGTATATATTGCAGGTAGTTGTGAAGCATCCCATGTAAAGAAAGATATAGATGTATAATTACTGACTCAGTGCCTAATATTACAATTATAATAGTACTACTATTGGGTGGTCATTGTTCATTGTTTACTACTGGTATAATTTACGCTAGGTTTTCTTTACTGTATCAAAAGCAATATATTGCACATACAGGAAAGGGAACTAGTACCTTTGATTACTGTTGATAAAAAGATAAATTCCAACCATGGAAATTGTCACATAAAAACATGAAATAGGGTTTTAAACATTAAAAGCACTATGAAAAAATAAGAATGGGAGGCTGCAGCAGCAAAAGTGATTTAAGAATATTTTGGAAGAAGGAAAGGCAGAAAAAATTCCAAGGAGCAAAGGAAGTGTGTGGGGCTTTCAGTAGTGAGAATGGGGTTTTGATCTTGGTCGTGCTTGAGAGAGGGAATGAATACAGTCATTCTGAGACACACAAAAAATTCTCACAGGCCCAAAGGAAGAAACGGCCTAAGAATAAAATTTCCTCCAGTTGTGGTGGCAGAAGATGAAAGAAGCAGGGCAGATTTGAAGGCATTTTAATGTAAATATTTATTTTAATATGCATGGATTAGCCTTCCATGCAGAATCAGAATACATTATGTGTCCAGTCCCAGGGTGTTCAAAGTGATAGAGTATAGAAATGCAGCAGCAACTTTGTGAGATACCATTCAGAAAGATGAAAAACAATGGCTAAAAGACACGTGCATGAAGTGAGAGATGTATTTTTTTGCCCTTCTACACCAAGCACAGGGTTGTGACAAATTGTTTAATCTTCTAAGGGATAGTTTAAAACTTCTGTGCTGAACCCAAACTAAATCATTTTAGGCCAATTTTTGAAAGGTGTATTTAAGAGACAGGAATTGAAAATTAAACAAAGCAAAACAACATCAACTGATCTTAAGAACATAAGCAGATACTTCTCAATCAAACTATGAAAGAAATGGGCTATTTTTAATTTTTTTTTAATTAATATTTGTGATTAAAGTGTCTTCATGGCAGAGAGACTGTTTTGTTACAAAGATCACATTATTGTTCAAGCAATAACAATCAACTTAGTTCCAAGATGTGCTTTCCAAGACATAAAGAATAAGAACAAAAATGATGATGTCACTGTATGTGAGACGTTGTGGTCACACATGCTGGACTCACCAGTAGTTAGCTAGGAATCCTGTGAAATGCATACAGTAACAGGGACTAGTTTTCTCTGATAGCATATTATCTGATTGATTATTTCTATTTCTTTGAGCAGCTTGTTTAAATATGTTTCAGCCAATGGGTGGAGTATCAGCTCTCTCCTTTGACATTTTTGCAGTTCATCAGCCACGTGTATAAGAACTGATTAACATTAATGAGTATACTATATTCTTGGCTAGCAAAACAAAACAAAGAAAAGCAAACAAACAACAACAACAAAAGAAAAGGAAATACATTATTTTGTTGTGCATTTTTTTCTGAGAGGTACCAGCAACTGATATATGCAGTAAGGAATCCATGCAGGAAAATTAACCCTTATTTTTCTGCCTTAATGGAGTGTGGTTTTTTTGTGCAATATATGACAGAAAGCACTAAGACACTGATGGAAGAGATTCTTCAAGGCAAAGATGTTGAAAAACAGACATGAACTTTTTTTAGAAAATTAATGTTAAATCCATTTTTTGTTGTTGTTGTGTTTATGATTACACTTACACTTTTATATTTGTTTTGGTAGGTCTTTGAACAAGTGGTGCTATTTTTGTTTGTATATGCAGTGAGGACCTCATAACAAAGTGCAAATGCCTGGTTCATGCTGAAAATACTAGTTTTAGTTGATTGGAAACCATGTGAGAAAACAGAATACAGAATAAGCTGTCAATAAATCTGCCATATCATCTTCCTTCTCTCTTTCATAGAAGGGACCCTGCTATTCTCACATCTGAAACCTATACAGACAGAAAAGTACAATGTGCTTTCTCAGTGTCCTTCTCAAGAGGGATAAGGAAAACTACATATCCTCACACAGCCCTAGCCTCTTTAATTCTCATGTCCTGTGACTCCTCGTCTTCTTGCAAATGCTATTGCTTTCATTGATTTCACAGGTCAAAAGACAAGGAGTACTAAGATTCCTTATTTTGTACTCCTTTCATCTAAATCTTCTCTATCCAACTACATCTGTCGTGACTATGTTAGTGATGAATTTTGCTCAGGTGACCACCTGCCCTGGGGCTGCTGAAGAAGTACTTCAGACAGACTGTTACTGGGCATTCTCAAACAGCATCTCTGAGGTGTAATCTCTTCCTCACAGTTAGGGCTGCTTGATTATAGCCTTTATTATATTATTTACTCAACTTTTAGTATATTACACAAAAACTTCAGTGAAACTTGAGCAACTGAGCATTCAAGTTAACTCTTTTTTCAAGTCTCAGACCTATACTATGATGAAGCCTGAGGTGCTGATCCTAAGGATAGTTTTTGTTGTTGCTAATTCCATTTAACTACCACACTTAAATGAATTATACAAATATACATTTCTATTCACTCTTCTAGTCATTACATGCTTTACTATAATGTGAATTACAGTATCTGGATAACTCAATTTTATTAAACTTTTTCAAATTTCCACTATTCAAATAAAATGCGTTAACATCTGTAACTGTATTTTTATGATTTCTCTTTGATTTATTAATGGTAAGACACATTGGACAGAATACAATTATCTGTTTTTGATGTGATTTATTTATGTGGCAACTGTCATTTGCAAAACTTGCATTTCCTTCAATAACCTCTTCAGGAACCTCTCCTGCAGATGAAGTGCTTCTAGTTAGCAGAATATACAGTAGTTTTTCCTTTTGCTGATTTATTTATCTTAAAAGAACTGGTAGTGGACAGGTATTCATTTGTTGCTATCCTGATTCCCTACATCCAGAAATTCATTCCCTACATTCATTTATAAAGGACAGCCTATTCAGAAATCCAAATCTCTTCAGTGAGAACTCCCTGAAGGTAGCTCTGTTCCCTAGCTTCACCCCAGAACTGCTGCTTGCTTGACTTTCTCCTTTCTCTTACAGGTATACACAGCTGCAACACATCCATTTTGCAACCCACCCATATTATAAATAGTTACCAGGGAAACTCTGTCCATCATGTGGCTTAAGTAGTCACCAGCTGTACCAGGTTGTCCATGCCTATGGCAGTAGCTATTATTTCCATTATCAGTGCAGTAAGGCAGATTCTTCTACTTAACCTGAAAAGCTGATCCTTACAACAGCTGTTCACTTAATCATGTCTGCAACTGGAAAAAAGCAGTCTCTTAACAGCAAAACAATAACACTAGGCCAGATAATGCATAGTTTACATGTCTTAAATATGTTTAGTAGGAGTTCTGCTCCTAACATGGAGCCTTTGGTGTGAAGTTAGCTAGAAAAACATCCTGACCCTAACAAGTCTGTAAATAGCACTTACGGGCAAGATACTCACGACAGTGTTAAAGTGGTTTGTAATGAAGAAAAAAAATAATAAAAAATTCTAAAGTAAATCTATTACTAACAGCAAACTGACTGCTTAAAATACTCAAAAGCAAAGTTTTATTCATTCATACACTGAAGAGATTTATGAATATCTGTCATGAATCAGTGTGATATCTTTGTGTCTACTTTTGCAGACTAGAAAATACTTGCATATGTTTTCACTTGTAACATATTCAACAAGTGTCCATAGAATAACCAAACACAGCTGCTTTCAGTATACTGATGGAATATGAGTAATCCTCACTTTACATTAAAAATATAGAGCAGAAGAAATAAAAATCAGGTTATTTATGTAACTGGTCATTGTGGTTACTCCCACTTGTTTAAGAGCATCCTCACTCAGTTAATTCCTAGGCTTTGCTCAGTGAATAACAAGGATTAGGTAAAGCCGGCATGCCATTTCTAAGTTTTTTTCTAAACACACTAATCACACTGTCTCTGCCTCTTAGCAGTACAGTGTAGAATGCAGTCAGTTCCATATCAGAAAATGAAAACACAGATTGTTCTAGTTAGAAGTATGTCAGGTGTGAAAATAATATTTCTACGATTAACAGTTCCTTGTACTCAGATAAGGTCACTCCCATGACTGGAATGTTGTCCTGGACAGCTATGTACACTTTAGGAAAGACAGACCAACAAGGAGAGCTGGTGGCATTTATCTTTATGTGCAAGAACAACAGGAATGCATTGAGCTCTACCCAGGAGGGAGAGGAAGAACATATTGAAACCTTGTGGGTGAGAATTAAGGGACAGTAAATGTGGAGGAAGTGGGGTCAAACTGCACCAGAGGAGGTTCAGATTGGATATTAGGAAAAAACTCTTCATAGAAAGAGTGGGGAGGCATTGGAACAGGCTGCCCAGTGAAGTGGCACAGGTACCATCCCTGTAGGTGTTAAAAAAAACAGGTGGATGTGGTGTTTTGGGAGTTGGTTTAGTGGTTAGGAGTTGTAGGGCAGATGGTTGGAATCTTGGAGGTCTTTTCCAACCTTAATGATTTTTTGGTTTTAGAATACTTTTCATATTATAGGACCAAAAGTAATTTTGCAATATGAATTTGTTCCATGTCAGCAGGCTTGATGAGGCTTGAGGTGAGCAAGCAAAAATTCTGCGTGTTAAGTGGATGAGACGTGCAGAAAGTATGCTAAGTTCTTAAAGTATATAGCCTGAGTTTGAAAAGTTCCCTCTTAAATGGCAAAGACACTGGGTAACTGGGTTAGGAAGAACTGTTCTGAAGCTGGAATTTCTTTTTGATTGCTTGAAATAGGCTTATGATTTGTTTTTTTGGTGATAAAATTTTTAAATAGTATTTTGCACTGAATTAAGAACTGAAAAAACTTTACAGGAAATCTTTAATAGAATCAAACAGACCAGCAAAGGATTTGACATTTGCAAATTGAAATGTTTCAGTGAGGCTTACTGGACAAACATTAAATACTTAACACATCTTGTGGGTATCAACTTGCATTTCTGCAGTGGCTCACAGGACTTGTAATCTCAGCTGGGAGATTTGCTCCCAAAAGAGAATTATGACAGGAGCACCCATGTTAAACCTACCATAACACTGCAAAAGTATTCAGGAGTATTGATGTTCAATTGGCTTGCCTTGAAATTAAATAATAAATTCGGATTGCCTAATGATTATTCGCCTGAGAATCCTGCAGATGGAATTATTCAGCCTGTGCACATCAGAGCTCCAAGTCAGATACTGTACAAAGAAAATACCTTATTTTGGTCATTTCACTACTTTGTAATTTTAAAAGGATTTAAGCTCTTCAGTTATAGGGACAGCAATAAAAATAAACCTGAAAATCTGAGTGTAGGTTGGTATATAAATTAAAGAAAAAAAATCTGTCTTCCATTTATTTATATGCTATAAAAATTACTAATATGTATTAAAGGCAGTTTTCTTTTAGGTAGTGAGTAAACTCAAAATACTGATATATTTCACTGATAAAGGGAAGAGACATGCTTATGAAACTTCCTTGTGAAACCACGCCTGTCTTTTGACAGTACTGATTTACCTAGCATTAGTCACTTGATGTTTTCCTGTAGTGTACTGCTCTCTCCAGTAAACTCAAGAGAGAACATACGTAGAGTATGTGAAATCTGTTGGGGATTTTTGGGAGGAGAAGGGAAGAGGGAAGAAGAGGTAATTGGGTATACTTGGAGCCAGAAATGGTGTCAAAATTAATGTTAGCAAATTGTGTCTCTGGTGTTGGAGTTCTGGATGTTTTCATCGCTGCCCGTCATGGTAAGGCTGCTCTGGGTGGTTAGATTTCAATTTGAAATAGTGACATTTCACTCCTTGTTGTTTTAAATGGAAAAGTGATTGTGTAGTTATGGAAAATTACTTTCAGAACTATTCTCAGACTTCAGACACAATTGATTACTTGAAAAAGAAAAACACATGTATGCAATACCTTTAGAAATACGTCTGACGAGAAATAATCTAAGCTCACAGACTCAAGATCACAAATAAAGGATTTTAGAATTAACATAACACGGAGTTGGAATTTCTAAATGAGAAACTGGGTCTGGATTTTTAAATATTATGAAGATGGATGCCTGCTGAGAATTTTTGAAAAGTTTATCTGTAAATAAGATTCAGACATCAGGTGCTGCTGAAAATCCAGTTAAGTAACAGCACAAATTAGGGATTTAAATTACTTTAAGAATCTAGTTCTATCTGCATATCCTCCTAAAATCACTAAAAATTAGTCACATGAGCCCATAATATTCCCTGAACAAATAATTAAATTATATTATTTTCAGACCTAAATCTCCCTTCCTCTTTCCTTGATGAATATGTGCTCTTGGCAGCTATCTTATCCCTTTTGCTCTTACTTATCAGGTACCCAGAATCTCAAGGGACTTTGGCACAAAAGCCAGTGAGTAGCTTTAATGCCAAAAGAATCATGTTTCCCTTCAAAAGACAATTCTTATTTTTGTAATTTAAGATATCTCTTTTGCTTCCCTGTGCTTAGTGAACATTTACAAAAGCACACCATGAGCTCTAATTGCTCTGAAGCTTGTATGTTAATAACTCAATGTCATGGCCTTTACTCACGTGACTAACCCCAGAGTGCAGTAGGACAGTGTTTTGGGCACAGCAAGAGTCATGCTGCACAGGTACAGATATCCAAAGTTTTGCTGGAATTGAAAAGTGGCAAGGTCCCCAAGGTATATGGATGTATTATACAAGAATACCATGGTTTTACAGAGCTCACAGTGTGGAAAGGGAAAAAGTGACATCAGAGGATTTCTGCCATCCCAGAGCCAACTTTATCGCTACACTGATAGCTTACCATGATTCTTCATCAGTTAGTGCAAATGGAATAGCATGAGGAAACTGCAGTCACTCTATTATTGTTAGCAAAGTTCAGAAAAGGTTAAATTGGAAACTGCCATGCTGTATGTCTCTGTCTCCCCAGGGAAAACTTAGGACACAGTAGAGTGGAAAGTACTTAATCTCCCTTTCTCTTGTTCTCTTCATACACAGACTTCATATCTGTTCCAAAACATGCATGACAGCTGTATAGATATACTGTTCCCTAGCAATAATCTTCTACTTTCTCAGGATAAATTCCAATATTTCATGTCACTTTGTAAACAGTGCTAAAAACAATATGAAAGCAACTTTTGTTCCACTACCCTTTTCACCTACTTATGTACGTCTCTTTTTTAACCCCTGAATTCTAACACAGATCATGTTTTACAAAACAAAATTAAAGTTTTGCACAGAAAAAGATTTGATAAAATCTGAACTAGCTTTTAAAATTATTTTTAAAATTTTTTATATATATGTGTGGTTGTTTTATTTGTTTGCAGGTTTTTTTTGTGCTGATGCTTGGACTTGGCGATCTCAGAGGTCCTTTTCAACCATGGTGATCCTGTAATTTGAACTGAAATGTAGGCAGCCTAACAGTTGTTTCTCCCCCCCCCC
>NW_009954101.1:1261164-1289206 GCF_000747805.2 Chaetura pelagica | reverse complement strand
AAAACAAGACGAGAAAAAACAGCGGAACTGAAGGGTATCTCTAAGAAGTAGAATTAGGCATAGAGTAGCACTGGTGATTTAGGGCTTGGTTAATATTTCCTGTACAGCAATACATAAAACTTAACAGTAGTAGTCGTGTAACCTTCCAGAGTAGTAAATAATAGTTGAATTTGCAAGACTGAATTAAAACAAGACGAGAAAAAACAGCGGAACTGAAGGGTATCTCTAAGAAGTAGAATTAGGCATAGAGTAGCACTGGTGATTTAGGGCTTGGTTAATATTTCCTGTACAGCAATACATAAAACTTAACAGTAGTAGTCGTGTAACCTTCCAGAGTAGTAAATAATAGTTGAATTTGCAAGGCTTACCTCTTGCACCAAAGGTCACCAAACAAGCTCCCATGTTCCTTGGTGTTATTCAAAGGGGACCTCAACGATGTCAGTTTCCTAAGTAAACAAAGCTGATCTGAAACTTTAATGTTTATCCTCTGAAAACCTTTAATCTCATAGGCCAGTGTAAACAAAGCTGAGAAACTTAAGACAAGTACTTGCAAATATCATAAAGAGTTGAAATAAAAAAAAGAAGGAACTGGAGGGTTGTTTTTGGAACCATGTTTGTGTTTTGTGTTCAGAGAAGGCACAGTAGGTGATTATGTAGTATGTATGTGTGTGTATGCAAAACATATAGTTGTGAAACCAAGGCAATATTCTTTGCCTCACAAGAAAAAAACCAAACCAAACCAAACCAAAAAAACAAAGACTTGTGGAATGTAAAGGAACTTACTAGCACAGATCACTGTATTCAAAGCTGAAATATACTTATTTGCAGGATATGGGTGCCTCTCTGTGTCATCTGTGCCGCAGAAGTCTTTATCTTAAAAAAAAATAAAAAAATAAAAAAATCCTAGTATAAATAACATGTAGAAACAGCGGCACAGGAATGTAATTATGTCACTTTTCAAGATATAATTGTGCTAGATGGCAGTTCTAAATGATCCTTCTTCGATTACAGGTCATCAAGAGTGTTTTAAACACTTTCTAAAGTGCACATGGTGTGTTCTGGGGTTTTGTTTGTTTGTTATTTGTTGTTTCGTTTGGGGGTTTTTTGTGTGTTGTTTTTTTTGTGTGTTGGTTTCGGTTTTTTACATTGCTACAACTTGGTAAGTGCTTCAGTATAACATTTGCAGTTCTTTATCCTCTGTGGGGCTGAAGGTCATAGGCAGCAGCAGAGACATAACATCGCTTGTCATGACAATATCCTTTTTTCATCCCAATTTTAAAGCCAACTCTTAAATGTTTTACCAACTTTACCAACTCCTACCAGCTTTACCTTAAGAGTAAATTTGAATAATTCTTTCTCTAGCAAAGTGAAATACAAATAAAATATAATAAAATAATCAGTGTTTTTTATTTACTCATAAAATTGTGTCAGACATAAGGTCTTCAACCTTCTTGGCATTTCTTGACTACTAAATTGTGAGCCATGAACCAGTTTCTGAAAGTAGTTTCTGAAAGCAGCAGTTTTTGAGCGCTAGTCAAAGACCAAAGGTGACTGACAGTGTTATTATTAAAATAAAAAGTTTCCACATTTCTCTCGTAATGTCAAAACAGACTTTTAGAGGTAAAAGCAGCCCACTTGAGAGAGGTCTGAGCAGTAGAGGCTGGGAACAGAATGACTGAGTGACTGTCCCCCTGCATGTGAAGAGATATTAATGAGCTATTTAATCCTCCTTTTAATTTCCTTCACCTTTCTCATATGCCTTTTCTAGTCACTCTCTCTCTTTCCATTCTGCCTTGTCTGTTTATTTTCCAATAGTACTTATTCATGCAGTGCCATTTCAGAAATGACAGTTTTAGACCTTGCAATAGGTGATCTTAACTGATTCTGTCACTGAAGAGTAGTGTGAAGCTTCAGTGATAGTCTCAGATTATTGCTTATATTTTGGGAAATTTTGTTGAAGTGCCAAATTTATAAAGGCAGGTATTTGTCTGGATCATGAATTCTGTTTAAAATTACTAAAATGATACAAAGACATAAGTGAAAAATTGTGTGTGGATTGATTTGCATAAACAGTTACCTACTTTACTTGTATGATTATCAGACTATGTGTTTATTATTTGGAGTTCTGTAAGATACAATAGCTCATCATCCAGAAAAAAAGACCAGGTAGAGGTGGAGAAAGGAAGGGCCAAGTGCTCCTGTAACTTTGTTGTGGAGATGAATTGGACATCACATCACCTGAAAGACACTCAATTCACTGACTTTCAGAGGAGTGAAGCAGTATCACACAGAAAAAAAGGAAAACTTTTTCCTCTGTCAAGAGAAAGGGTAGTTACAAACTCAAAGCCGAGATAACTGATGTAGTGTCACCCTGTGAAAATCCCCTTACAAGGGAAGGAAAGGGGAAAATCAGAACGTGTCTTGCTTCTGCTCAAGAAAGAAGATACAAGACACACTTTGAACACATAGTGAGCAGCTTGGACGAAGCAGAAAGACTTAGGCTGAAAGAAACCTTTTGTTAACTGGAACAAATCTCTTTATCCTGAGTTGGGACTCACCATGTTGATCTTATATTTCATTAGACTTCAGCAGAAGACATTAAACTGGGATACAAGGCTGTGTTACTGGAACAAGGTGTTGAGTCAGAAGTGCTCAATGAGAACAGACAGGTATGGACTTTTGGTGGCAGATGCATATATATTTATCTATTTATCTATTTATTTATTTATTTATTTTCCCCCCTGGGTGTCCAGGACCTAGAAATGCAAATATTCCTCTTTTAGCAAATTGGTTATCTTAGTGTAGGTGTCAGGTTTCTTAAATGGGGAACACATACAACATATAGTGTAATTCTCTGATTTGAGTACACAGGAGAAGTAATACATAGTAAGGCAGAAATGCAAAGTCAAAGAAGGAAAGATACATGCTGATAAAGATACCCGTTTTTCTTTACAGCTTGCATCCTTAGTGTTGAAACTCTTCTGCTTGAACATTACTCTGCTGTATCACTCTTCTGGTATATATGGTAAAATGATTGCATTGCCAAACCCTCTCAAAATGTTTAATTGCACAGTAACTCTAGGTGAAAATAATTTTCTCATTAGGGGAAACTAAATTCTCTCTTTAGAGGAAAACATAAAGGTAGGAATTTTACAAGACAGGCTGAAATTTCCTTTTAGGAAACACTTCCACTAGTTTAAAGAGTGCTGTTTTGATGGACAGGTTCTCTTCAGCAACCTGTTTTCTGACAAAATACTGTAACAAAAAAATTTTTTTTAAGGTATTTTGTATGCCTTATTTTATTTTTCAATCAATATATAAAATATCTATTTTTTTAAGATGTTCTTTAAACTGTTCTAGAAAGTCTGATTTTTAACTTTCATTTTTCCTTCTTTCATCATATATTTTCTCCACACTAGAAAAATAAAATAGAAGTAGAAGGAAAATGTTTTCTTATGAGTCTAGAGTTTCACTAGCAGAAAAAAATAAAATATCAAAGTATTAACAAAAACAAAACATAAAACTATAGAACTATTTACATATATATATATATATATTTTTTTTTTAACGTAGGGAAATATTAACTTTCCTTAGAAATTGTAGCTATCTAATGGAGACAGGAAGAGAAACAAAACCAGAAAGGTATAAATATTTATATTTTTTTTTTTAAGACAAAATAATAGTATTATCAGCACTTGAGTGAGTATTTTTTCATGGAGAGCAAAATTGTACACTACTGAATATTTTTTATTTTTTTCCCTTTTTTCTTTTTTTTTTTTTTTCTTTTTTTAATTTTCAGTTTAGACTTCTCAATGGGTTTTTGCATGAAACATAGCCTGGAACGTTACTTTCTCTGTTGTAAACTGGGGTTGCTTATTTCAAACTGAAGGCAATTTCTTGGGTTTGGTCAGCTACAGTTCTGGCCTGAATTTGGTGTAATGAGCATACTTACATCCACCAGTCTTTTAGAGAAGAAGAGATTACAAATAGCTTGTATGAAAGGGCTGCTCCAGTTTGGATCATTACATTCAGTCAAATGTCAATTCAGAATTGGTCTCTTTCTAGTCTTGTTAATGAGCTACATAATATAATATCTTACTTGTACTTAGAATATCAAGCGTAAAAAAGAATTTTAAAAGATAACATTAACAGAGCAGTTACTGTTTTCTGTGAAAAGTAATCTAGTGGAAAGACGTTTTTCTATATATCTCTTGTTTATTTATGTTAGTAAGTAGATTCAGATGCCTGTATATACTCTACTGATATCCCTTTCCCATGTGAAATGAAAAAGACCAGGTCACAGCATTGCTACTCTTTGCCCACACCTATGTGGGAATTACTTTGTTGTTTTTTGTTTTGTTTTGTTTTGGTTTGGTTTTTGTTTGAATAAAAATATTACATTATCATCCATAGTTGAAAACTCTGTGCTCCTTGTTGACATTTATTTTTCTTATTTATGTTTTTCTCTTCCTTTCTTCTTTTCCTTTCACAATGACAAACCCCCCCCCCATATTAACTGAGTAAGAATGTATTAAAAATATTTATTTTATTTATTTATCAAAATAACTTGAAGTGTTTTTCAGACAAAGAAAATGTAATAGATATTACAAATTCTGTCAAGTCAAGTTGATATGATTTCAGCAAAACTTTTGGAGACATATGGGGTACTGTAGTTGAGTCCATAACTTAAAATACACAGGAAAAATAGATGAGACTCTTCACTGTCATCTGAGTCTCTAGAAGAAAATTATGAGGGGTAGTTAACTATCCAGCCAACTTAATTTGTTTTTTTGTTTGTTTGTTTTTTTCATATGAAGACTAAAAAGAACCACAAACTACAGTAACTCTGAGAAAGGAGATAAATGCCTGTTCATTGCATTGACATTTAAACTGTTTGCACTACCTAAAAAGCAAATTAACTGATTTGTTTCAGCTGAAATGAGAAAATAATTTTGTCTTAAAAGCTAAGGGTCCAATTTTTATCTCATTGGAGACAAAGGATTCTATTGTTTTATGTAACATTTTTAGCACACATAAATGCAAATGAGCTTTTTGTGTGACAGAATCAGAAATTAAATCAAAGAAAGACATCTGTAGGTATTAGAAAACTAAGGGTGATAAGAACTCCTGTAGGTTGCATCATACGAATACCAGGCTTTTGTAGTTTATCAAAGATGCTTTATTCTGCTGAGTTTTGTGGGTGTTAAGTGTCTTCCTGCTCTAAATGCCCTGAATGATGTGGATATTGAAGACAGATTTAACAATAAATTACTATTCTGTTAAGAGAGTGGAAATGCCATTCCTGGTAGGGGAACAGCGTGGGAGAAAGTCAGGAAATACATTTGTGGGAGGACAACACAAAGGAAGTAGGAGGGCAAGCAGAGGTGACCTTTTGTTTTGTTTTGTTTTGGTTTTTTTTGTTGTTTGTTTTTCCTTTGGTTTGCCTAAGAGAAGCATCTGGACTAAACCCCCCCACATAACTCTGGTTTTGTGTGGGTGATGGTGGGTTTGTATGCTTCCTGCAGTCACAGCCCAAGCAGGGTGTGCAGCACCCTACTGCTCTAGGGCAGCAGCTGGGAAGCAGGAGGGAGTGGGACACACAGTATAATACACAGCTGGTCAGGAAATTTAGTTACAAAAGCCCCTCCAAATTCCCAGATGAAGATTTTCTGCTTTCTGGGGTGAACTCTCAGTGCCTCTTCTGCTACTCACTGTGCAAAGTCATCCTCCTCCTTTGTTCCTGACAGTCTATGTAGTTCAGTTTCATTAGGGACTTGCTTGTTAATAGCCTCCTACTAAAAATGTAGAATAAACATTAATATTATTTCTATTACAGCATTTACATAAGCACATTATAATTCCTTTATGAAGCAGGACATATATCTGAATAAATAGAAGTATACTATATATTGACAATTAAAGTAAATTAGTAGAAATGCATAAATTCTATTTTATATAACATCAGCTATCTCCCCACAGTACCTAGGGCCCCAAAACAGATAATTTGGTGTTTATTTTGCTTATGTTCCTATTAACTTCAATTCCTACTAATTTCAGAGTTGAGAAGAAACTTACTCTGTTTTTCCTCACAATACAAAGCCATCTGTTGTTGCAAATACATTTGAATTATGTGCACAGGGAGCATATGCTTCAAAAGGTGGTTTGCTGTCAAATGCATTAAATCTACAGGTTTAAAAATTACAGCTTTTCTTGAGCCAATAACCTTGAGATAGATCACCCATGGCCTGGTATGAACAATGTTGTCAATACGAATGTGCTTGACCTGTAGCTGTCCAGGGTTGTTATGGGTTGTGGGATGTCCTAGCATTTCTGGAGAGCACAGAGAAAAGTCAAACACCTTGTTCATGGTGTGAAAGCTGGGAGATGACATAAATGCATACAACGAAGCATGAGTATCAAAGTGAAGAGAGATAAGAAGTGGTAGAAACAGGTACAAAAATGAGGGCTGGAATATGATGCAGAAGGGTTAGAGTGGAGAAATGCAACCCGAGAGAAGAAAAGAGAGAAGCATGCATGATTTGAATTTTGCACAGTGAGGGTGGTCATGGGGAAAGGAGAATTTTATTGCTAATTCTTGGATCCCAGCGACTTTTTCGTTTAGAACAACTCCTGTCTAAACTGCAGATGTTTTAGAGATGACAGGGACTGCAGAGGGGGGGGACCCTGGTAAGGTCACTTTTTTCACTATGGTCCTAGCTGAGATAGTAGTATATAGTAAATATTTATATACTTCTCCTGTAAATCAAAGAAAATACATCAGTGCTCTTCATGTTATAACTAATGAGTCAATAGTTCAGTTCTTAGCGTGAACACCTGTGCAGTGCTAAACCACTGCAGAAGCAAAATGATAGCTGCAGAGATAAGTTTCAATTTATCTCTTTACTTTCATGAAAACATCAGTGATGGTGGTGGAATGAAGTACCTTTATGAGAGTAGCTTTAAAAGGCAATCAGTGATGTGTGGATGGATGAGTTTGTAAAAATACAAGCATGATGAAAGTAACTAGGCTATGGAGTCTGTTATCTTTCTGGGAAGAAAATATTAATCTGAAAATGTTCTATATTACTTCTTAACAAATCTTCATTAGTCTAAGCAATGTCTGATATTCCATCTGTCATGCAATGGAAAACAATTCTTTCAGTCAATGCATACTGTGAGAAATTGAAAAAAAATTTTGAAAATGAAAAAAAAAGACACATCCTGCAAACTTGCTTTGGTCCAGTGTTCTCAAATACACATGGAAAGCAGCTAGTTTTAGTTTGTACTTTTGAGAAACCTCTTGCTGATTTTCTAATATGCAAGCATAAAACAGCTAAGTGTGTTGTCATGAATTTATCTGGTTGCAGTATTGAGTTGAGATACAAAGTGAAAATGAAAAAAAAAACAAAACACAGAAAATGCTGAGTTCCATTGGAATTCAAAAGAATTCTGGGCTACTTATGTGCAAATGAAGGCATTAATTGTAAGGTGTCCTCAGTGATAAATGGTGACCAAAAAATGCTTGAATAAATTTCCCATTATAAAATGAGAAATTATGTAATGACTTTGCCCTTTTCATTGCTCCTTGAGAAAGGTGAACCTCTCTAAAAAATTTATAACAGCTGAGCTTCAGGTCTTTTGCACTGCTAATGAACTGAGTAACTGAGAAAACAACAACTCTGTAATTAATATAGCTACAAAAGCGTGGCTTCCTGGCAAAAAGAGAGAACAAAGTGGGAAACTTTAAAAATTATTAATGCAGTACCTAAATAAACTTCCTAAAAAATCTATTTTCTAAGTAATTCAGACCTACAAAAAAGTAACCATCACTGCAAAAAAAATAGACAAAAGAGGAATGCCACTTTTCTCTCAGTGGACAGATGCAGAACATGCACTTAAAGTGCATCTTAATGAAGCTCTAAGAATACATTCAGTGGATAACCTTCTTTAGTTCAAAAAAGAGAGCAGGAACACATAGTTGGAGCCAAAAAAGGCAATCCAAGGCAAATTCTAGCATTAGTTAGCTGAAAATAACAAAAGGCACCACAAGCCATGAGGTGCTACAGAGAGAGAGCAAGGCAGCATGTTTCCAGAGTCTTAACCCATGCAACAGCAGGAAATTTGCTAGATGAAAATACCCACATTCTTCTGCTAAGGGTATATTTGCAGCAGTGATGGTTTCTGGATACAGGAACAGTTAGAATTGTGGGACAAAATAGTGTGTTTTATTAGCCCAGATGAAACTGTTGAGAAGTTCTAGGTTCATAGTTTTTTTCCTGCATTTCTAAAGAGAGATAATCCTAGAAACAGAAACATGTCCCAAGCAGGAGTAAATAAAAAAGAAAAAAAGCACAGCACTCTCTTGTGAAATGTTGACGGGCAAGTCCTTGATGTTTCCATGCCAAACAAACCATCTGGGAACATAAAATGTATCCCTGGAGCTAAGAGGCCCATCTCAACATTTCCATCTTTACCTTTGTGGAAAGGTAAAATGAACACATCAGAAGGAAATATGCTGAGAAAGAGTTAAGACTATAGAGAGGAAGCCCTTTATAGCGTTGTTCAGATGCTTTCAGCTTTTGTGCCTTTTAATTCAGTGATGCAATTCTCTCCTCTGGCAACCAGCAGTCATCCTATATTGAAGGATATGTATTTGGATGTGTCGTTGTTCCAATGACTGCTTGAATGGAAATGTGAAGTAAACTTCAGAAAACATTCCTTTGCTCAGAAAAGTTGCCATAAATATTTGTGTATCTGACATAAAGTCAGGGAATGGGAAACAACATACTATGAATACTGGCTGTTTATCCTCATCTGCATGTTTTATTTTGCATTAATGTACACAGAAGAAAAGGTCACTGGCAAGATTGTTGTTACGATAAAAACTGGGTGAAAATGAGGATGCTTCCAGGGGAAAAAAAAAAAAAAAGTTCATTTGATTCAGTACCATCTCCTACAATTTGGAGTAGACACTCAAACCTCAATGTAAAATTTATCAGTCATTTGCCCATGCTAAATATTTTGCTTCTCTCAGCATGTAAGTGCTGAGATGGTCCCTTTAATGTGAGGTCATTAAACTGTAAGATACATCCACAGGAAGAGTTTATAGAACTCCTATGACTTCAGTACATTTATTCCAAGAGTATATATTGCAGATAATCTTTAAACTTGCTGAAAGTGCTTGACTATGGAATACAGTAAAAATCAACTGTAGAGAAGGAAATCAACAGAAGCATCGCTTATAAATACTCTTGCTTCGGAAAGTCAAGATTCTATTGTCTTGCTGTAGGCAAGGCACAATGTAGGCAATGGTAAATTCTGTGTGGCATTTAGTTATACTGTTCTCTGAAATAGATCCAGATAGTGATGCCTCTGACTGTATTATATTAGTTTAGGTAAACCACAAAAAAAACCTCAAATAAAAAAAGGTTTGAATAGGCCATGCAAAATTAATATTAAATTTCCTGTAATCTACTTCATTACCTTGTTAGATGAGTTGTATTAAAAGCAGTGAAGCGAAGGACCAGTAACCTGGGCCTTTGCCATTTTTGCACTGCTGCAGATACATGTATTGCGCAATTTATGCAGGAATTATGTTGAGTATGCTTTTCTGGAATAGAAGTGCATCAGACTAGAAATTATGAGTTTATTATGATACTTCAAGATTCTCCTTTTGAAATTTGCCCTGAAAACAATTCTTATTAAGATGCAGGACTGGTGAGTATCACAAGAATTATTCTTGTTTGTACATTATTGTCACCATTTAACTCGGGTTCAACAACAATGCTCTTGATCCCCTCTGTCTCCCACCCATGTAGAGAAGGAGAGAGAGAAAAAGAGAGGGACTTGGCTGGATTGAAAACTAAACTACACAGCTTAATTAAACACTAATGGTAAAAGAAAATATATACGATTACATACAAATATGTTCAGATACGTAAAAAAGCCTCTCGCATGCCCCCACCCACAGCAACTCCCACAGCATCTTCTTAGCTGGAACAGTCTCAAAAAATCATGGAGCTGCTGCTGGAGAGAGCGCAGAGTGATGAGGGTCACAAGAGCTCGAGCCTGGGGGTTGACAGTGATGGATGAACAGAGTCCTGCCCATATGCCAGCCATGGACGAAAGAGAAGGGAAGGAGAAACAGGAAGGAAGTTGTCTTCTGTGATCTCTGACCTTCCTCTAAGCTTATGTAGATATATGGAATGGAATATCTCTGGCCAGTTTTGCTGTCTGTCTAACTCAGCCTCCTACGGGGGTGAGGGGGAGGCATAGATCTCCCCGTAGTGTCTGAGCCAGCAGGGCAAAGATGTGACCTTGAACACCCAAGCAGTTACAAAAACATTTTACTCTTATCAGCCTCAGTTGGAAGGCTCCATGACTAGTTAAAAGAAAGCTTACTGAAGGAAAAAAAAATCAGTAAAAGGAAAATTGGCTTAATCGTGGCTTAAACTAGGAGAATTATCCTTAGGTAAGGGTGTATGTGTATATTTATACTGTATATCCACATCAGCTAGGGAATATGACAACTGTTATTCAAAGATATGGAAAATGTATGTGACTATATCTAATCAAATAAAAATAGTTGCTGATTTCTAGTTTTGGGCTTTTTTTAAAGAACTGTAAGTCCTTTGGAGGATATCTAATAAAAAAATAAAATAAAAAAAAATTAAAATAAATAAAGTAAGGTTATAAGGAAAATTATTTTCACTGCTGATCTTGTAAAAAATTATTTTGCTGGAACATATAGTCTCTCACTGGGAGTATAATTCAAATACAGCTTCGGCAACCCATGATCTTGCTGTGCAACCGCATTGAATTAAAGGGACAATTGAGAAAAAAGGGTTTCTAGGCCAGAGGAAGTAAATGCTTCATGAGACTGTTTCAGTGGCAAAGCTGTTTTAATGTTCCCTGTAACTAACTCCTGGAGCCATTCCTCTGCAATAGACCCCACACCTCTACCAGCTCAGCTGTTTGTGGGGCTACATCATCAAACAGGTATGAAAAGATCATCCACAAAAGTGTTGGATTGTTTGACTTGGTTTTGTTGAGCTGTTTCAGTTCCTCTAAGAATGTAGCCTAGTTCCTATGGCCAAGAAAGAAATAGAGTGGAGCCAGGGAGGACCAGGAAATTCTTTATCTACTTCTGCTAAGAATTCCAGTCTTGCAAATGAATACCCTGAAAACAGAACCTAACACCACAATAAAACTGATTTTGAAGCTGGTATTGTATTGTTTTTCATGTCCCTCATTGTTCTAAAGTGGAGAGAATTACTTTGATTGGTGACTTAAAAATGTAAAACATAATTGTCATGATCTTACAATTCGGGGGATGAAGAAAATCACTCTTCAAAAGCAAAAGAGAACCTCCTATTTTGTCTTAGGAAAAAATTAGACATATTCTGATCTGCAAGACCAACAATTACCAATACAAGTACAAATCTTTCTTGTTGTAGAGTCCCCTAAATATCCAAAAGCATATTTGATGAATTTAAAGAGAGAGAATTTTTTTTTTTTTCCTATTTTTTAATTGTAGTATGTAGTAAATAAGACACAGGCAGAGGTTTCTAATTTCTTCTGGATAATTATAATCATAGGGTATTTTCTTACTATGACTACCAAGTACGCCTTATGAAAACCATATGCACATTCCCTTAAGTGACAGAATCATCTGAGCTCTTCTGCTTTATTGATATGCACATAATGGAGAATTTATTTTTACGGAACTGCAAAAATGCATTAGCTGATGGATCAAGGTTAGTCACAAGTGCCACTATTAGCTATCACTTAGTCATTCCAGTTATCATTTTTCCTGTTTCTAATATCAGAAATCACATCAGCCCTGCTAAAAAATGTCACGTGACATCCGCAAGAAAATATACAAATCCATTGAAATATTGCAATTTATGTTCACCTATTTGTAAATATGGTTGCATTATACTCTTTATCTTTTTAATACCTGAACATATGAGAAAAGTAATAACTGGTCTCAGTATACGCTGACATCCTAATTGTTCTTCTAATCCCTCAACTCCTCAAATGTGATATATTGATGAATTTTATTCCTTCTCATTTCCCTTTCTTCACTTTTTCCATCTTTTTCTTCTCATCTTCCTGCTATTTGTGTTTCATCTCTTCTCCTACATTGAGCATTCAGCTTGCAAAAATCTGTAATTAGATTCAAATTAGGTTAATTAGAAAAGAAAGGGATTATTACCCGACTCATGTTTAAGATGGATTGGCAATGTGCCCTTGCAGTTAGGAGGAGGTAACATCCTTCTAGTCTTCAAGAGGAAGGCCAATAAGGCAGACATAACCGTGGGAGTTTGTTACAGATCCCCCAGCTATCCAGCCAGGATGTAGAAGCTGATGAAATATAGCATAAGCAGCTGGCAGAGACCTGTGGTTTCATGGGGGACTTCAACTTCCCATATGTCTGCTGGAAATATAACACAGCAGAGAAGGATCAGTCCTAGAGGTTTTTTGAGAGTGTGGAAGAAAACTTCCTGACACAGTTGGTGGGGGAGTCAACTAGAGAAAGTGCCCTGCTGGACCTGCTTCTTGTTAACAGAAAAGATCTTATGGGGGATATGAAGGTTGGAGGTCATCTTGGGCAGAGTGATCACAAAATGATAAAGTTCTCAGCTCTTGTGGAAGCAAGGAGGGGAACTAGCAGAACTGCCACCTTGGACTTCTGAAGAGAAGCATGGTTGAGGATGTCCCTTGGGAGACAGTCTTGAAGGGCAAAGGAGCCCAGGAAGGCTGGTCATACTTCAAGGAGGAACTCTTAAAGGTACAGGAGAAGGCCATAACCAGGCCCTGAAAGACAAACCAATGGGGAAGAAGACAAGCCTGGCTCAATAGAGAGCTTTGGCTGGGCCTCAGGAACAAAAGGAAAGTTTAAGGCCTTTGGAAAATGGTGTTGGCAAACTATGAGGAACACCAAGATGTATTGAAGCTATGCAGGGGGGAAGTTAGAAGGCTCAAGCAGAACTCAACTTGGCCACTGCAGTTAACAATAGCAAGAGGTTTTTCCAGTATATCAACAGAAAAAGTAACACTAGGGAGAATGTAGGCCCACTGATGAATGACGTGGGTGCCCTAGTGGTGGAAGATACAGACAAGGCAGAGTTACTGAATGTACATTTCTAAAGGGAACTAGAGTAAAATCTGCCTTTTAACTTGATAAATATTCTGAACTCTGCTGAAGAAAACTATTAATAAAGAAATTTTTCCTTTGGTGTGGTAAAATTACTTCAGCATAAACCATAAGAAATCACTTTATTTACTCTCATGAAGAAAACAGCATTATTGTTGAACATCTGCTTTAGGATTTCTGTTCAACTCCAGCCGTGATAATAAGGCAACTTTAATTTCTCTTTTAAATGAAGAAGAAAGTTAGAAAGTTACAATTGATAAAATAAGAAAACATAATTTGCAGTTGTAGACAAATCTGTTTGCCCTTATAAGCAAATAATCAGTAGGGTTAGTGAAAGTGATTTTCAGTAGTTTAGTCTTTTTTGCTCACTCATGAATTGTGAAGACAGCAAATATATTGAAAGTTGGAGATTACACTGTTTCTGAGAAATCTGCTATCCAGGGTTTAATATATTATTCTTTACAAATTGTATTATTCTAAGACATAGAAGATTGAAGTGGAAAAGTCCTATTAGATAATGGACTCTATCAACATGCAGAATAGTCTTGACAGAAAACATGTGAGGTATTAAACTGTTACTGAACATGATCTGATTAAAAAAGGCAAAAAATACTTCAAACAGAAATCATTAGCATAGGAGAATATTGTTACACAATATTCCTGGGGCCAGCAGCTGAAGTTTAAGAATTTGGTGAGTGACATGAAGAGTTTGGTTCTGTATCAGTTTTGTCATGTACTTTACTTAATATATGACTTTAGATGTTCTTGTAAGGTCTATATTGTGTTTTACACATTCCCCAACACTTGGCACCTTGTGCATTTATGGTGCCACTTAAGCAGGGAAATAACATGATTAGAAAGTTCTGTATTTTCTCTTCAAGGATTTACTTGCCATCCTGTCAGGAAATATGTAATAAATATATAATAAATATGTAATAAAAAATGCTGACAAATGTATTTGCAATCAAGGTAAAAAGAAGTGCTAATTCCATAATTTAACTAATATCCTGCTATAGAACAAAGAATATTAAATAGTAACATGGCAACGATTCTGAGTCTGAAAAATTATCAAGGTGGATTTTTTAAATATATTTTATATTTAGACCATATTTTTCATATCAGTATCTATTATTTGTGTAGTGGAGCCATTTAGATGAGAATTTCTTCGCCCAGAAGTACCTTTGCTGACAGTTTTATTCTAAAATCCTACCCCGGAGTCTTCAGAAGGGAGTTCAGAAGCTGGGTGATGCCTCAACTGTCATCGCATGTCCTTCTGCAATGACTTATATGGCAATAATCTGAATTGCTGTTGTAGGCTCATCATTACAAGAACAGTAAAAAGAAAGAATCAGAGAAGGATTAGGACCAGCTCTTCCAGACATACTTTCCTTCATTAAGTATTGCATTTAAATTTTTAATGTGACTTGCAATGCCACAGGGAATAAAAAAAGAATTGGGGAACTATAAAAGAAAGGCATAAGTGAATGGTGTGAAAGGATTGTATAAAGGACAGCTATGTCAAATCCCTGAGTACGTGTTAGCCTTCTATTCACTGGAATGAGAAGTTCAGGTTTAGGTTGGATAAACTTAATCCTTCCTTTGATGTGGCTTTGCTGCAGTATCTAGTTATATCAAAGAAAATATAAATGTATGGGTCAGTGTGCTGGCTATATTGCTCTAAAGAAAGACAAAAGACAAATATTTTGAAAATATGACCTTTTTGTTCAGAAGAAAACATTTCCTAGTATCAGTAGCAGCTAACAAATGTGTTACAAACAAGGAGTGAGAGTGATTTCAACTTGACTGCAAAAGTTATGAACATTTTAATGCAGTTCCCTTAAACAGGCTTTGCTGCTCATGTTTTCATTCTCCTCCTGTATTGCAGAATGGAACAAAACCAAAGCCTATTACCTATAGATTAGGCAACAGCTTAAAATCACAAATGTAAACAGTTGCATATAGAATATAATTCTCATATGTGTGTGTGATAAAGATCTATCTGAAATCTTTAAGCTGATCGAAATTGATCAGCATGTACCTAATAAAAAGGCACAGTTGTTCATAGCGAAAGAAGGAAAAATGTTGCCTATATTCTGTTTTGATCTTGAGGGATTTTTTCCAACTTGTTGAATTACTTGCAGCTTGGGGGAATTTGTTGGCAATTTTCTACTCTTTGGGGTAACTTTTATATGAGAAGGCTGTATTCATTCAAATTAAAATATTTGTTATTTAAGGTTAATTATATTTTTTCCCAGATGCTGCCATAATTTTCTGAATGACTTGTACAGGAAGTGACTAGGCAAGTTTATGTACAGTCATCTTTTTGTATTAAGTTAATAATGAAAGGTTTACAGGGCTGGTTTCAGGTTAGAAAGTGCTAAACTCTAATTCTAATTCAGCTCGTGCAAAATTCTAAAGCCAGTATTTGATCTTGAACATGGGCACAAAGTGCTTTTGCTAACACTGTGTATTTTGAAGGCTGCTGTTCACCCACTTAGATGACATTACATATGGTATCATAAACTATAATCTGGTAGTTTATTGGTTTCATTTTTCTTCAGGCACATTCAGTCCATTGCAGAATATATGAAATTTAATCCCTTCAGATATTCAATAACAAACACTGCCACAGATAATTTAATTTGGCTGACTTAATATACAGGCTAATGCTAATCAAGGGAAGTAGGAAAAAGAGCATTATGAGACTCTTCCCTCTGCCTCTGGCAATTGGAAAGTTCAGGGCTGAAATTTTAATACAGTACAAAATGTCATTCATAACTCTATGGTTCATAAGAACTTGTTATAAGTGATATTACTATAAGGTTTAAATTTAGTTTTCCACATTATAGTAAATATCTGTATGGATTATATGAACAGTTATATATTTATTTAAAATTATTGTGTTTAAAGATTATCATATACTTTGTCAGTATTATACTTTAGGATACAAGTTGCTAATATGTAATTGCTGACAACTTGTTTTAACTTAAGGGATTAATTTTACATAGTAGCATTTTTGGGACTGACATAAACAGATAATTAAAAATTGCTATGTGAGATCTCTTGAACCTGGTATTTTGCCATGAAAATATACATATGCTTATGCATACGTGTTTATAGATATGTGAATATAAATTCAATATATTATTATTGAAAAAATGTAAGAATGTATACATTTTAAACTAAATTACAGTATCTCTTCCAGTCCTTGTGTATTCAGTGTTCTTTTTTTTTCATATTGTGGTCACATACATTTCAAACAGTGCAAGGTATCAAAAGACATTTTTTTCTTTCTAGGTGCATATTGTGTCATTCTTTATTGCCTATTCTTTCCTTATATTATTTTATTACTTCAGCCTAGATTTTCTTTTGTTTAACAGTATCATCTGTTTATTGTGTGAATTCAGTACAAGCTTGATTATTCCTGTTCTTTAAACTGAAACATGAGTGATGGAATCAGAAGTGGAAGAAATTAATACTGTCATGTAAGACAGAGGAGCATTCCTTTGTGGAGTTTGAAAGTTTTGAGTTGTCCTATGCAGATGGCCAGGCACCATGATGCCAGCTCTGCCTTGGCACTGCCCTGCCATGCTCAGGCTATAAAGACTCTGAAGGGTCACCTTCTAACATACACCAGATTTTTTTTTTTCAGATTTGTTTCCCCAAAGGACTGAGCTAATAAAGCTTATAGTTGATGTTTGGCAGTATTTGCCATTTAAAATGCTTCCATGAGAGCATTATCACCTGGTAAGTTAGGAAGGGCTAGAAGGCTGTCTTGAACACCCCTATGGCATCAGCAGACACTCGTGATGATTAAAAACATTGATGGAGGTGGAATTTTATGTGTTGTTCTTAGTTTCAACATAGTGCCATGAAAGTAGGATCTCTCACTGATCACTCCTCTGGGGACTCTGGGAGAGAACAAATCATTAACTAGATCTCTGTCTTGCGTGCCAAGATGCTTAACCGGGACAAAAGAGAACACATAGCAAGTGTTGAGAAGATGTACACTATGTATTCTTTATATTATTTGAAAGCAAAGCAAAAAACGCCACCAATTCCTGTAGAAAAAGGAAGTAATTTCTAGGACAGTATTGAGTTTCAATGGAGTGGGTAGAAGATGGGAAGTCGGTGAGGAGTAGCAGCGAGTTATTGTTGCAGAAACTAGCAGTCAGGAAGAATGAAAGTAGTAAATGAAAAAGCACAAGAACTCCCTTCAGTGGGCTGCTTATTACCATTTATTACATATTTACTGATGTAGAAAAGTAAGAAGCCCCTTGATACACGCTCTGTTGGTTTGTGTTCAGACATATATGACTGTGTCTGTTTGGCATCTCCACATTGAATAATATTTATCTGAAAATTTGTCCAAAATTAAGAAGGACATTTTCCAAGGAAAACAGCAATTGTGGAGCTGTAAATTAAACTTTTTCTAAGGCTTGTCCACAGTTAAGTTGAATATGAATTCCCATAATTTATCATACAGGAGAGTTAAAAAGAGCAATAGTAGAGCTTTTATAAGTCATTAAATCCTACTGTTTTGCATAGCTCTCCTAACACCATCTTTAAATTACAGTGACCTCCTGAAATTTTTTAAACAGAGAAGAAATGATTTAAAACACATTTGGAACTTCTATATGTTGAAAATACTTTTTCCAAAGTCATAAAAAATATCAGCGATATAAAACCAGTAACATTTGACCATGTTCTCAGTGTTTATAGAGACTTTAATGAAAAGTACCTGATTTATGCTTTTTTTTTCCTTTAAACTCTTTTTTTTTTTTTTTTCCTGAAAACAGCTATTTAACTAAGTAACCACTTTATCAACTAAAAAAAAAAATAACACCTTTTTGAGGCAAAATCTGTTGAAGGCGAAGAAAAATAGTTTTCATTTTGTCAACATCTTTGATATTATTATTCTCTAAGTAGCAACCTGGGTTATCTCATTGGAGGATAAGAGCTTCTCTTGATTCTCAGCTAAGGGAGAGCTGATCAACCTAACCTGAAATTACTGAACAAAAGCAACATTTATATTAACATTACAAGAGACCCAAATCAAACACACAATAATAATACAAAAATAACAGAAGACATTAAGGCAACTACCAAGAAAAGTCTCTGCTCTCTTTCTGCATTTCCACTCCTAATTTTTTTGCTGAATGGTAGCAGCTGTTTTCCTTATTGGCTATGGTCATCCAAGATCTTCCAGTCATTGTTTCCCACTTAAGGCAAGTTATGGACTTTGTCCTGATAAAAAACAATTAAGAACAAAACCTTCAAAATGAAGTAAAATAAATTACAAATTCACTGTAGTCCAGACTTCCTAAAAAAAAAAAAAAAGAAAAAGAAAAAAAAGAAAAATAAGTATATGTGTGTGTGTATATATAGAGATATACATACATATATATCACAAGAATCCTGTAAGGAGAGCAAGGGCAGGTCTGTTATGGTAAAAAAAAAATTGACATGTGTTAGCCTTATAAAGGGCTATTAAGATACAGATATTAAAGGCTAACAAGATACATACCTGAAAAATGGTGATAACCTGTTCATCCTGTGTTGATACTAAGCAAATTTGTTCTGGAAGACTGAAAAATTACTCTTAAAATGCTAAGATGTAACAAATTTGGAAGCACCCTCATATTACAATGTGAAAAAATTGCTTAAATTTCTGTTCTGGTTTGGTTTGGTGTTTTTTTTTGGTAGGAGGGGAAGGGCCACAGGAGTGGCTCTTTTGGGAAGGACTCATGAAGGAGAGGTTTGTGGAGGACTCTCTCCCATGGGAGGGACCCCATGAGGAAGCAGGGAAGACTGTAAGGAATACTTCTTCCTGAGGAGGATGACACAGCAAGAACCACCAGCCTGTGAACTGACTCTAAACCCCATCCCCTGTCCCCCTGTGCCACTGGGGGGAAGGAGGGAGAGAAGCTGGGAACAAAGTGATTTGGGGCCACGAAGAAGGGTAACATATACAAGATCTGCTCTTTATGTTGTCTGTGTCCTGTGTGTGTCTGATTAGTGTGAAATTATTTTTTTCCTCAAGTTGAGTCTGTTTTGCCTAGGACCTTAATTGGTGAAGAACCCTCCTTGTCTTTGGCTCAAGCCATGAGCTCATCCAGAGTGTGTATGAGGGGAGCTGAGCAAGCAGCCATGTGGATGTTCCTTTTGTTGTTGTGTTGGGCCCAAACCAGGACAATTTCTTATATTAAGGCTTTGATTCTCTCCCTTTCTTGTCCATGTCTGCTGTCAGTAAAGGTCCCATAGCTACACACAAAACTATTGCTTTGCTTTCTTCTCTTCTACAGGCTAATGTGTTTTATGAGTAAGAAGGAATTCACTTCTCTCTTATGCCTATACCTATATGGCTATGCCTATACTAGTAAGAAGTTTCTTACTAACCCTCAAGAGACAAGGATTTTAAAAAATAAAACCAAACAAATAAACAAACAAAAACATATTTTAAAAAATCCATGTTTCTTTATAATACCCTTTTTTAGCAGAACAGCTATTGAGTTGTTTCCATTTACTGTTTTACTTAATGACTTCCTGAGTCCACGTCCATTTTCACCAGGATTAGTGTGGGCTTTCTCCCTCCAGATGTGAGATCAGCTGTTAGTCTAGGAAAAGCCTACATTACATTTTCACTATTCTGAAGTTAATTCAGTACCTAATTATTTAAAATTATATATATAAAATCTAGTGCTTTAAGTACAGTAGTTACATAATGTTATATTTTATTACACATTATTACTTTTCTGAGTACTAGGAGATGACTTATATTCAGCCCCATGCAAAGGCCTCACTTAGCTCTTATCAGCTTTATACTGCCAACCAACCCATGCCAAAACAGTGTAAAATTTGATCTCAGAAAACATTGATCAATAAACCACAATTAGACAACTATCAGTTGACTTCTCACTGTCATATTTAATCAGGTGAAAATGACCAAATAAACATGGGCAAAAAGTGGCATAGGCCTTAAAAGTTATCTGTACTTGGGGAAGAGTTTGCTCTCTATTGCATTGTCCAGTCCTTCTCCCACTGACAACCCAGACAAGGATCTTTTGAAATTACCTACATTTCCTTCCCAGCTCCTTGGGAAAGAGATGATAAAGGACCTGACAATGATAAGTGTGTACACCCAGGACCAAGGCTTCCAGCTACGAGTCCTGTGAGTGGTTCACACACTGGTGAAAGAACGAAGGAAATTCTGAATGGCCAAAGTTTTCTGACATACTGTATCAGTTATCTGGAATAAATGGTAATTGCCTCTGGGTTTCATTCATTTATTGAAACAAAGCCACTTAATTTCTTGGTTAAGCTTAATGGTAACATTGATCTCAAAGGACAGAAAAAAACTCCAGCTAACCTTTTTTTTTCCTTTGCTCATTTTGCATTTCAATACTTTTAGCACTTAAGGCAATTCTAAACAACTGAAGTTTATAAGACATGGTAAGACATAATGATTTTGGAAATATTTTATTTGTATCTAAAATTACAAGTTATTTATTTTTTAAGGTATTTACATGAAAGTGGAATAAAATACATCCTGCAGTAAAATCACATCTGCTTAGTAAAACACATCTGCTTAGTATGACTATGTATATCTCTGTTCCTTATGCTAAAATGTCATATGCAGTTTTCAAAAAAATATGAAAAAGATTCATTGACAGATATAATGAAAGCTGTATTAATACCCAGAATATGGCAGCTCTTCTCCATTTTGTTCCTGTGGACAGAAGCTAAACACTGTGTTAACTGACAACTATGGAGCACAAGCTTCCACAATATGGGAAAAATGTAATTTGAGTCAAATACAGTGTTTCAGCTATTGTGAAAAAATTTTCATGTTGTTGTAAAGGAAACTTGCCATGGCTTTATGACCAGTGCTGTGTACGTCTCTGTAGACCTGCGATAAACAAGAATCAGAAACACAACACCTGTTCAATTTAACTCTTAATTCTACAATATTTTAATAAAGTTCATTGCTCTGATAAACTGAATGCCTCATGAAACTCACAGACAAGAAATCAACAATCACAGTTGGTATGAAGACATATCCTCACTGACCACCATTCTTCCTCACTTTGGAAGACATGCAGCCCTCTTTTTTTTTTACTAACCAGCTAGCTCCAATTGAGCATAGTTTTATTCTGCCAGCTAAAGATTTAGAGAGCCAGTCTTTTAAAGAATTGCCGTATACATCCCAGACATTTATTAGTGGAGATGTTAGCAGAATTCATGTCAAGTACTGAGAGACTGGAAAAACTCTAGGTGTATAGCTGTCCAGAAATCTATTAAAAGTTCTTATATTATGTGTTTAATTGCCAATACATTTATATAGCAATTCCAATTTTTTTTGCTAAATAGCAATATTCAGGATTCTTCCACTTTAAATACAGCCTTTTCCCAACAGTTGAAAAGTTTTCTAGCTTATGATGGACTTACACATATTTAAGCTGACTGATGTACAAAGTCAAACTTCTCTTGAGTCTTTAGGATGAAATGATCAGATACAAAATACTGACGAGAAATTTTAATCTACAGTCAGATGAAAGATTATATTGAAATAGAAAGAGTAGCTATTTGAGTACTTTTTCATTACGGTTTCTGCATTTACCTAATGTCAGTGTTTTTTTGCTGAAGATGGGAAGTGCTTAGTGCTGCTCTCCTTGTAAGTGAGAGTGTCATCTTTTATTACATTTCTGTTCTGTTGTGCTGCACTTCCAAACACTCGGTTCTCAGTGCGGATGGTGTCCATACCTTTTTGGATAATGCGATATAGCTGGCTATCACAGTTCTCAACCCATAGGCAGGGCTTCAAGAGAGGACACCAGAATTGTGGGTTTTTAGAAGAGATATCCAGACCTTTTTTTGTTTGTTTATTTGTTTGTTTGCTTGTTTTCTTAATTATTTAATTATTTCCTTTATTTATTCTTATATGAATAATAATGTTTAAAGGAGACACGAAAAATATGCGTTTATATTTACCTGTACTCTGCTATTGTATGTTTGGTTTATATTCTTACTTGTCAAAACAGCAATCTACTTTGATTACTTGCTTTTATGTACAAGCATTATTTGGAAGTTATAATTACCTATCCCTTGTTATCCAAACCCAAGGCAAAATACCTGTGTAATATGTGAAACCTATCAGAGTTTCAGTACATATTGGGTCTTCTGGAATAGCAGATCCTGCAACTGAGGGTGTTATTACACCACGCTGCATAATATCATCTTTGTAAAGAAACTTCTGGTGTTCATCTGCTTCAGAAATAACTCTCAGTATTCCAGACATTTAAGCAATCTTATTTTGATTAAGCTCTGTGTTCACATCAAGCAGTTCTGTGAGAAGTTTAACAGAGATTAGAAAGTCAATTGAAGAAATGAAAGGTAAAATAAGAAAATAATTAATATCTCTACCATTTAAGTTCTCTTTGCTTTTCACAAGTAGACCTAACATTATGAATCTGTCATAAATCATTATGGTGTGTAGTATTTTGTCTGAGAAGCCCATGTGTGAATTGATTTATAAACCAACAGCATAAGACTGTGCTTCCACTGTTGTTGTGGAGTCTTCTTCATTGGAGACATTCAAAACCCACCTGGACACGTTCCTGTGTGATGTGCTCTAGGTGACCCTGCTCTGGCAGGGGGGTTGGACTAGATGATCTTTCGAGGTCCCTTCCAACCCCTAGGATTCTATGATTCTATGATTCTATGATTCACTGCCAGACTTGATATTGCTACTGCTACATATGAATTTCCATGGAGCCAAGGAATATTTTCACCTTCAGGGGAAGGTTTTAAAACCTTTACTACTCTATCTATACAGTCATCTGTACTCAGATTACTGAGTTTAAAGTTAATTCAAAGGCTACATAGCCTTTGTAATCCCAAACTAGGGGGATTTTTAGTCCTACACACACAGGTTTGTATTTACCTGTATGTATCTAAACATATAAAAATCAAACATCTATATGTGGTGGACAGATTTAAAAAATATATGTTGTTTATAATGCATATACCAAGTTTAGCAGGTATTAGCATATGTATTTCCCTATTATACTTATTAAATACTTATGGTGTGAAACTTATATCCCTTAATTCCTTTAAAGAAGCATTCTCATAAAATGTATGTTCCATGAATAGTTTGAAAAGCTTTTTTTTTTTTTTTAAATTAATAAATAGCTATTTTTTAAATGAACCATCATTTGTTATTTTCTGGCATTTTTTTTCTTCTTCTTTGCATGATTAGTATCAAGTGGTGTCAAAACCTGTCAGTCACAGTTTCATCACAGTGGGCTGTTTTATCCCTGTGTTTCAGGCTTGGTCATTTATTACTTCATCTTGTGATTTGTGAATGGATGAGAACTATTAAGAATATTGTATAACTTGGTCTATGGAAACTGAGATGTTTGCTTTTGTTCTCAACATAAAGAGACCATTGGTCAAGTTCTCTATTAATACTACTTGACTAGTAAATCAACTTGATTCTCTTTGTCTATATTTCGATAGTAGGAGACCACATATAAATAAATGATGACTGAATTGCACAACTTCGCCTCCCATTGACCTCTATTTGGACAGAAACAGAACTTCTTCTTCCAGGTAAAAAAATACATAACAAAAAAAATCAGGTAATTAATATTGTACAGTATGACAAGAACCTCCTCAGTTTCCTAGTAGCTAACCATCTGGAAATTGTGTCTTGCTGTTATATATACAGTTTAGACTTTAAGCAAGGTATACGTATCATAGATAAGAACAACATAAGCTGTTGTGCTTTTGGGGTTTTTTTTGTGGGTTTTGTTGTTGTTTGGTTGGGTTTTGTTTTGTTTTGAATGGAATAACTTTTGTATTAAAAATGTTTTCTTAGAGAAGTATACCTACATTTTATGCCATTGCACATGTAAACATTAATGAAGTACACATATTGATTTGAAATTATCTTGTGGAAATGTGAGATTCATGGTCTGCTCAAATGTAAGCTGCACTGAAAATCACAAAAAAATGAATTCAAATCACTAATATGTTAGAGAAATGCTTGGAGGGAAACTGTTGTGTTCACTTCTATGTTGAACATTAGCAGTGTTATTTGAATGTTTATAATTTAAATGAGAGGAAAGTTTCATTGGGAATTAGTTTTTCTCCACCTCCCACTAAGGTCAAAGGTGTAGCTTACATGAAACAGAGGGATGAGGGACCACCTGCGCAGTAAAGGAAGATCTGCACATAGAACTCTTTGCAAGTTCATTAGGCTGTTAGGAATTTTTGTGGGAAGTTTCTATTTGCTGTTTTTTTTGGTCACCAGTTCTTTCTTTAGTGTTATCATTTTTCAGTTCCTGTAACATATGTCTGATGTTAATAATTGCCTGGGGATTGCCAGAGTTTAGTGCACTTTGGTTGTCTTTTTCCAGCTTTAATGGACTTATCTACCTTCAAATAGTGGAATTGGCTTAAATATAATGGGGAAAAAAAAAAAAAAAAAAAAAAAAAAATATCCTTTGTATCTCTTTGAGCAAAAATATTTTGGATTTTTTTGCTGAATCTAGTAATGGTGAGAGACATTTTAGGGTATGTAATTAAAATAAATTTCATTTCCATTTCCTTCTGAGAGATAATGTATTTTTTTTTTACAAATCCTCATTCAGATAGAACAGCTTATGCTGAAAAATAGAATCTGGCAGGGAAGCTGTGATTAATGATGAAACATGTACTGTGCTGGTGTGGGGAAATTTAATTTGACTGAAGGATTTACTTGAAAAACTACATTTTAAGTGTCTGCATAAGAATTTTCTTCCTGAATTTTTAAGAAGGGCATAGATGCATGATTAAATAAAAAGGGGAGTGCTAAACTATTGACATAACAGAGAGTAAGTACATGGAGAAGGACATGGGGTAAATTGCTGAATTAATTAGTAGTGTGGCTAAGAATACACTACAAAATAGTAAAGAATTATGCCACATTTAGACTGCCATTACAATATAAAAGGGGGAATTCCTGCACTCTGACTTATGAAATAGCACTTTGCCTTAATATTTTAAATTTGCTTCAGCTATGACGGCTCATTGTGAGAGGACTTCCCATGCAGAGTGGAATTCATTAGCTTGTTACAGCTGAAATGGTGCATGTCTTTCTCCTGAGTACTTCTTATTTTCCCCAAGAGTGGTTAGAATCCGTGCAAGTACAGCAAACAATGTTTTTTAATTCTTTCAAGGCTGGTTTGGTTTGGTGGGATTTTTGGTAGTGGAGGAAGGGCCACAGGGGTGGCTCCAGTAAGAAGCTGAGAAGCTCCCCTTGCTCTAAAACCAGCCAAGGAGCCATTAGAGGGACAATAGATGTGCCTCTGTGATTAACATACAAAAGAACTGAGATAAGACCTGAGCAGAGCTAGTATTAAAGAAAAAGAAGAGCAGTGCTGGTTGTTGATGAGAAAGAAAGTGAAGGAAAGTGCCCAAGCAGAAGTTTCCCTGCAACCCATGGCAAGATGGCAGGCTGTCCCTGTGCCCTCATGGAGGAACATGGAAGATTCTCTGAAGGTGCCAGGAGGATTTTTTTGGCCACTGGATTTGGATTTGCTGCCAGTGGACTCAGATCATGCAGCTGTGGAAGTCCCTGGTACCAGGGGAGGTGATTGTTTCTGAAGTAGTGTCTCTGTGAGAAGCCCACACTGCAGCAGCTTGTTCCGGGCCTTGTAGGAAGTAGTCATGAAAGAGAGTTTGTGGAGGACTCTCTCCCATGGGAGGGGCCCTATGGGGAAGCAAGGAAGGACTGCAAGGAATCCTTCTTCCTGAGGAGGAAGGAGAAGCAGGAACCACCAGCCCATGAACTGGCTCTAAACCCCATCCCCTGTGCCACTGGGGGGAAGGAGGGATAGAAGCCGGGAGCAAAGTGATTTGGGCCCAGGAAGAAGGGAGGGGTGGGGTAAAATATGCAAGCCCTGCTCCTGTGTGCATCTGATTAGTGTAAAATTATTATTATTATTTTTCCCCAAGTTGAGTCTGTTTTGCCCAGGATCTTAATTGGTGAAGAACACTTCTTGCCCTTTGTCTAGAGCCACGAGCTTTGTTCTCCTCATCCCAGAGCGGGGGTGTGAGCGGGGGTGTTGAGCGAGCAGACACGTGGCTGTTCCTTTGTTGTCATATTAGGCCCAAACCACAACACAAGGGCAAACACAGAGACTGTGCCTTTCTTCACTTGCTTCTTTTTGCATAAGCCACAAAAGCTTAAAACAATTTAGCAGTATGAGAAATAATATTATGAATATCTGTGCAGGAACTCCATTCTATGGTATCATAAATCTTCAAAGAAGTACCTTTTTCTGCAATGTGAAACTTCCCAAGGTCATGTTTTCACTTGTTAACAATTGCATTACAATCTTCAAAGAAAGGCATCCTCAGCACAATAAAACTTGTTTGAAAGTCTGAGCTTGAAATGCATTGTAACAACACAGAATCCTCCATGATGTGGTCTTCTGAATAGCAGAGGGAAAATTCTATAGACAAAAATTAAAGGTGCACAACATACAAATAATAGGATGAACCTCATTCAAAGACAATTATTTGTAGTGAGGTTTTCATAGAAGAGAAAGTCAATTTGATCTGTTTTCTGTGTCACCAACATTATAGTTTCAGACCACTGTTTCAACAATGAGTAAAGTTTTTGCAAGATAGAACCACAACCATTTCAATTTAGATCTTGCATTGCTCCTGTTTGATGCCGTAGGAGCAGCAGGGGATTGAAGATATGCTCATCCTTGTCCTCCTGTATTCTGGGTGTCTCAAATTAAAGCTTGTGTTTCTGTCAAGAGTAAGAGTGGGGAAGAGAAAAATCTGCTTATAGAATTGGAAAAGGAACAGAGTTTCAAGAAGCCTCTGAGCCATGGTTTTCTTGATGCACTTTCTGGAGTGACATTCTTAAAACAGCACATCTGCTTGATCTTGAAAGTTACAGTCATGTCCCTGTAAATCTACTTGGTTTATGTCAAAAGACAGCCGATCATCTTTACTTTTCAGACCCATAGGGTATATGTCAACATGCTTTCCTACCACAGCTTTGTAAAATTGTCTGTGTTTATAATGGTTTAGATTTCATTTTCTCTCCTTGTTTGTCTTTCTCTGTAGCATCAAAATTGGCTGTGAGTAGATCTCCTCTATATTACTAGGTAGATTATAACTCAAAAAGTGCAAGATGTTTTCTGAATTTAAAATATGATGCCTACGTATTTAAGCATTGTAGGTGATAAATCATTCGTTCTGGCACAGCAAACACCATTCACATTATTCTGCTTTTAAGTGTGAAAGTTGTATCTCAGAATAAACATGCATTCATATTTTTTTTAACTTTCTTTGAAACAAAAAAACAAATAAACAAACAACACAAAACCCCCTCAGAAAACAATGTAAAACAAATAACTTTGTCTCACAGCGATAATGGCCAATTTACATTCCTGCTTTTTCACTTTTTTTTTTTTTCATATTCATTGCAGATGAAATTTGCTTTCGTGCAGAGAACTGGCACAAGAACCAAGTACTACTTAAATATTGCCTGAAAAAAAGAGTGATCTTTCTTGGTTATTGCCTATTACAATCTACCCCGCCTTTAGCTCATTGCTGAAAATGTTAGTGGCCCCACTGCTGTTCTTGAGTTCATGTTGCATCAGGACTGGAGGTAGAGGAGTCCATCCAGCTGCTGTTGAAGTAATGCTTCAGTCAAAATCAGTGCTCAGCTGCTTCACCCAGCTTTTGTCAGCTGTGGCAAAAGGATTAGCATCCATCTGGGGATTTTAAGACCTACTGTTGTGAAACATTGCAGGAACATGTTATATTCTGGCATGTTGGATAAAAGCAATGGGAAAGGCAGGTGGGAAGGCTCTTCCG
>NW_009954101.1:1255898-1260697 GCF_000747805.2 Chaetura pelagica | reverse complement strand
GTTGGAGAGTTGCAAGACGACATGAGACAGACGGCCAATTAGGAACAAATGGTGACACTGTATGAAACAAGGGCACATCACATTTTATTTGCCTTTTACAATACCACCCTTAAAAACAGTGAATCCACCTGCTCGATTCACTGACATGACAAAACCAGTTTAAGCTAATCTATACTTTCTGGTTCACAGTGAAAACACAAATTGCTGTTGAATATTTTAAAGCATTACTATATTAAACAGAAAATTGTTTCAATATACCTATTTGTTTCCTGATAGTCCTCAGACATACAAAGATTTTGCAATTATTTTGAAGGACTTCACATTAATGCAGCAAAAGGAAATATGGTTAAACTTTTTTTAAGAGTTAGAATTATGACTTCATAAGAAATTCACTCTAAGTAATTAAATGTGATATATTAATACCAGCAGTCAGGAAATAATGCAAATTAAAACTTTTCCTCCCTGAAATTTAATAGCAGATAGCTATGGCATCAGTCTTTCAGAGGCTTAATGAAGTGGCTATAATGTCTATTAAAAAAGTATTCCAGATTTCTTGACAATGGAATTTTTTTTGTTATACAGATATTTAACTTATAGTGAAATGAAACAAAATTGCTGGAGACAGAAGGAATCAAAATAGAACACTATTCTGACTTTCTCCTCTCCATCCCACCCCTGCTGTATTTCTTTGTTTGGTATTTGATTTGTCAATGGCTTACCTGCTTTTCCTGAGGTTCAGCTAATACTGATAAGTTTTTTAATAACCTTATGGCTTAGTGTTCTTCCAGGTACTCAGGAGAGCTTTATGTACTACCTTTCTCTTTTCTCCAATAATTTTGTAACAAACTGGAAAAAATAGGAAATCCATAATTGCTGTAAATACTCATCTTGAAGGGGCATTCATGCTCTGCTAAGTTGTAGATGGACAGTATATTTGTGTATGAAAGACATGCACAGGCTGGAATAAGTTACTTTTCTGTGGGTTAATACATGATACCGGTACATGATCTTCCAAAGTCTAGTATATGGTGCTATGGTTTGAGAAGTGATTTTATCATGTCTGCTACACTTCACGCATATAATTTTTCAGATGCTGTATTATAATAAAGAATACTAATTCACCTTATTTTTTTGTAAGAAGTTGCTTCAGAGTTGGAACGGAGGGAGATCTACCTGCATCAATTTTTCAGCACTGTGTGGAATGCACTCTGCATTACTATACTAGGTGCCTGACTCAGGAACTGTTAACCACATTCCCTCCACTCTCCTGTATAACATGTTCTGCAACCATGTCTTGCTTGCAAAGTGTGCTTAGAATAGATATAGGTCCTTTCAAAGACAAAGATAATTTTGGCTGTTGGCAAAGAAATGCTGGCTCTAATTCAGTTTGTAGACAGAATTATTTTCTCTCTTATCTATCCTGGTCTTATTGCCTTCCACTATGGGAAATTGTGCTTTAAACTTGGCTAACAGGGCCAGAGTTTTAGCTTGGTGTGATATAAGTTGGTCAAGCACTTAGCTGCTATTCCTGTTTTGTTTCCCTGACTCTACCTTGACCTTTATAAACCAAAGTGTTTTACTACAGTGGTGGCCTCAGGCATCTACATGTCTGGAATTTCCTTTTGCCCGTGAAAGCAACACAGCTTGAGTTAATGTATAAAAACTGTTGCACAGCAGTACTTTAATGCGATGGTTTATTCAGCTGCATATCTGCTCTGTCACCTTTAGACTTATTTCTGTTGCTGCCAGAACTATGCTGATACTTTGCTTCAGTTGTCACAGACCAAATAAAAGCACACCATCAAGTATGCTAGTCTCATAAGTTTCCACATTGGCAAAATTCTATATTAAATTTTGCCATTTCCTCACAAATAGATTTATCTTGCAGATAGTTAATTTCTTGGGTTTATCTTTATAATTTTCTTATATTTCTCCTCAACTGTAACCATTTTACTTTTGTTTGGAACCCAATATTTTTCTTTTATTTTCCTTAGGAAGGTTTATTAAGAAAAAGATTAATTGGAAGTTCATTTGTTTCCATTCTCACTCCCCCAGCTTCCTTCAGTATTTGTTTTTCTTGTATAATCTCTCTTCCAACAGCAAAATAAATGTAGGATGATAAACTAGCCCTTTGACCTGCCCAAGTCACTCTGCCCTCTTTGTTCTCCCTGTTTTGCAGTGTCCCACTTTTGCAGAAAAATTGTTGAAGCATGTAAACCAAAACTGCCAAGCTGATTGTTATCTTTTATGTCCAGCTGTTCTGGGTGGCACTCAACATCTTTGTGCATCATTCATGGTCACTGGAGAACAGCGAAGTAGAGCTGTTTGGCTGTTTTCTTGCAGATTGTTACATTTACTCCCAGCAACTAAAAATTTAGATTACTCTTGTGGCCATAGTTTTAAGTGCAAGCATCAGTTTGTTAGAAATATTAATTTCTGTTGAACACTCCTTCGTATTGTGAGAGATCATAACTACCTGAGATTTGCAAAAGCAACACCCTTAAGCACAATCTGATCTGAAAAGAAAAATTATTACACAAATATCTCTGTTATTATTCAGACCTGTCCTGGCCTATCTTGTGTTTCTGCATTAAGAGAAGAAAGGGAGTCTAATGGAAATTAGAACTGACTAGTGGTTTTTATTTTATTTTATTATTTTTGCTATAAAGTACCTTCTGCTCTATTTTTTTAAATGTTCTGCCAGTATAGCAAATTACTTAAATTGTAAACAAAAAGCAATATAATTATGATCAAATCATACTATAATATTAGTGCTTAATTATCATATGCAAATCTGTAATGCAAATAACAGTACGTTACAGTAAAAGCTGTGTAATGGATCTAAGAAACACGTTTTATTCTGCTGGCAAAGCCATACTTAAAAAAAACTAATTTAAACAATGAGTTGTATTGAAATAGAATAATACATGAGGCGGGACTGCCAAATTATTCATCTTTCATTAAGAGCAAAAATCATGCATAATTATCTATGCTATATGAGCACATTTGCTGCAAGTTGGCACGGAACTGAGCAGTAATAAAAATAAAAAATGCAACCCACAACAAAACTAAATCTAACTAGCTGTTATTAAGTAAATACTAGAAAAGGGAATACTGAACAAGGAGAATATTCACTAAATAGTTCTGCATTCTCCACAGCCAGAAAGGACTACTCATCATTTTAAGTATAGAAGCAAAATTACATGCTTAGAACTTAGTCTTTGAGCAGTTATAATGTATGTCTTTGTAGCTTCCACATAAACAAATAACAATTGAACTGCTTTTTAAATTAAAGGAATTTGATGCCTTGAAATTAAACAAGGCTGTGATGTTTTGTTGTTTTATTCAGACATTCTTGAAAGATTAAATAGTAAATATATAAGGAAAATATGAGATATGAATTTGCATTTCAAAACATTCCTTGCTATTTGTTCCTAGTTGAAATCTGTTCAATAGCTGGCATATCTGAGCAGGGCAGGGTGATATCCAGTATCATTCCTAAGTTTACAAACTTGTAATCAGGAATACAGTCACCTTAAGAACTGTCCATTACCTGTGATTAATATATGAGGTTTTCAATTTCTTCACCATTACCAGTTCAACGGCAGCCACATATATATACAGAAGCCGATGTGTTTTTACGAACTTCAGTAAAAGAGAAGGTGCTGGGCTTTAAACCTTTTCAGTGTGAGTATATGCTGCAGCACATTATAATAGGATAAAATTCTCACTAGGGACACTTTACAGATCAGAATGCTCACTCAGTTTGATTGTTAATTTAATATGACTCTGTTTTTCAGAGTGTGATTGAAAAAAATGTTTTAAACTGTTGAGATATCAAGGAATAATGTGAACTCCAATTCACTATGATTATCCTGAGAGTAATTGTAATAAGTCTTTCAGAGCTTTAATAACAAAAATCTAGGTCCATTCAGTCAAATGTTTCAGTTGAATCAAAACCAAAGAAGCTTGAAGATCTTAAACTGTGAGAGTACCATAAAATATTAGTAAAATTCAGTGGTGCTTCTTCCATTGGAAGTGGATTTCTATTTATTAATATGTTTATCTGAGGATAGAATTTTCTCCAGTTAATACTCTTAACTTCTTTGTTCGGCAGATTGTTACTGAAGTACTGTATTTTACCTGTAGATCCTTTGGTGAGGATGGAACACCTACAATGAAACTAGAAGTAAAAAATTCTGTTGTTTTGGGGTTTTTGTGGGTTTTTTCCTTCTTTTTTTTTTCCTTTGCCATTTATTAAATGCATTTAATTTTATATTGAGTTGATTTGGTCTTGCATGCATAGAAATCAGTTTGTTGGAAGTAAATAATTTATTCAAGCAAATCAAGCAAACATGTTTGAAATATTTTGTACTGTGATTCAGAATATTGTGCTTGATACATTTAAATGACAAATCCACTTCATATTTTTGTCAGTTCTTTGAAACAGAAAAGGAAACAAACAGAAAACTAGCACTTTAAAAATACTCCACATAGTATTCTCCAAGCAGTTACTTAGTTCCGAAAAACAGCTCTTTTCTGTGATCAAGCCTACAAGAATGAAGATTGTGTAGTGTCATCTCTTTTTTTTGTGCCAATAATCTTTTTAGAATCGATCTTTCTTTTCTTCTACCAAATTTATATATGTTTAATAGCTGAGAACAAAATGAGCTAGAATAATGAAGATTTTGTAAAATTATGAAAATTTATAAGCCATATTGGACAATCTGGAAGCTTTCAAGAGCATGAGCCATTCCTACCAACTTGTACACAGCTGCAAGTATTCATGTCAGCATTCC
>NW_009954101.1:1231859-1255674 GCF_000747805.2 Chaetura pelagica | reverse complement strand
GCAGGCAGTAGGGATTCAAGATGGTTTGCATAGGAGGAAACATCCCCTGAGGCATAATAATAATAATAAAAAAATAATAAAAAAGTGATTTTACATTTCTTTACTACACTACTGTGACTTAGATGATTATATGACTCACCATACAATGAGGGTTATGAATAGCTTGTTTCACTGCAGCTGGGCTCTAAGATGTCTTTTCAGAGGGCTATATGCAGGCTATATGCTACTGCTGCCTTATTTGGCACAGTTTGTGTTTTGGTTTCCCCTAGGTCTTTATGCTCTTTATCTGGTTTATTCTGTGGGTGAAATCCTGCAGACCAAATCCACACATCACTAATTATGCCAGTGAGATTAAATTTGTGAATTGTATTAATTTTCAGCATATCTTCACAGTGGTTCCTCTGAGACAAGATGACTAGGATGTAATTAATAGTGAAATCTTGATCTCCACAGTAGAAATGTTCCTACAATGCTGCCAACTTCTGCTAGTACTTAGGAATACTTGAGTCTTGCTACTTTTGAATCCTGTATGTAGCTGAAGAACAGCATTTATTTTTTTTTTCTTTGAGATATTCATAAATTTCCATTGAATACACAGGACAACAGAAGACTTTATCAGGAAAAAAAAAAAATAATAAAAAAGGAAGCTTCTTAATCTTGACCTCTGACCATAAATAGAAAACTTCAAAGGTAATTTTTTTATTGGCAGAAAAAGCAGTGGGAAGTCTTGAACATTTTTCTCCATCTGTCTTCCATAGGACAGGTTTTGGGCATACTTTCCTCACTCAGTTGTTCTTAGCTGCAGCTTTTACAAGTTCTGTTGTTTTTTTTAATGTGTATAAATAGTTTACTGTATGAACGATTTTGAGCTGCAGACTGCAGACAAATTGTATTCTTTTAGCCGTGTTGCTCTGGGAGGAGAGGCAGGATCTATGCACTGCATATTAAGTACTTTGTACAACAGTGTATTTGAAGAATTTTAAAATCTTTTACAGCTGTTAATGCTGTATCAATGCATGAAGTAGGGGCAGGGAAAAATCAGTATACAGGAAAAAGGTGAAGAAGGGGAGAGATGAATAGCAATGTAGCTTCTGAAAGGTAAATCTAGGTACATCTATCTGTCTGCAGAACACAGCAAAGTGAGCTTGCTTTGAAAGTTATTCCTGTGGTGGTTGAGTCCTAGTTCTCTTATTTATATGTGAGGATTGTTTACTGTTAAGGACCTCTAATACAAAACAGAGAAACAGATTCTTTCATGTGGCTGCCTGGTTCCAAACCCACCCCTGAAGCTATCTTTCAGCCTATACTTTCAGTGAACAAATTGACACAGGCTCATGTAAACACACAACATTCAGAGCAGTTCCACTGGTTAATATGAACCATTTGGAAAAGTTCTTATCAAAACAAAGCTGAAAAGTATCCTTCCTAGCAAATGCTGACTAAGATGGGATGATAAATCTTTGTAATTGCATATATTACGTGCAAGAGTAGGTGGTGGGATGGATTGCTAACAGCCAGACCTTAACCTGAAGCTAAATTTTCAGGTCAAAATTTTGTAATGCCTTTATAAAGACATTATAAACCACAGCCAGTTTTAACATGTTTGTAATATTTTGTATATGTAAAGTTATTGATCATTAATATCTTAATCAACCTAAAGTGTACTAGAAAACTAATACTTATCATGGTTATAAAGTCTTTCATGGGAATTAGTCTTAGAATACTGTTTTATGGTCCACATTAAACATAAGATGTAGAGTCCACTTCTGAGGACCTCTTGGCCAAGCTGGACATCCATAAGTCCATGAGCCCTGGTGGGATGTACCCATGAGTACTAAAAGAACTGGCAGATGTTATTGCTGGGCCATTCTCCATCATCTTTGAAAGGTCATGGAGAACAGGAGAGATACCTGAGGACTGGAGGAAGGCCAATATCACTCTAGTCTTCAAAAAGGGCAAGAAGGAGATTCAGGAAACTACAAACTGGTTAGTCTAATCTCTGTCCTTGAAAAGGTGATGGAACAAATCTTTCTGCATGTCATCTCTAAACACATGGATGAAAAGAAAACCAAGGGTAAATATTAGCCTTCTGTGATGTCATAACTGGTTGGTTTGATGAGGAGAGAGTGGTAGATGTTTTCTACTTTGACTTCAACAAAGTTTTTGACACTTTCTTCCATAATATCTTTATTAAGAAACTCAGGAATTGTGTATTAGATGAGTGGACAACGAGGTGGATTGAGAACTCATTGAGTGATAGAGCTCAGAAGGTCTTGATCAGTGGTGCAGGGTCAAGTTGGAGGCCCATAGCTAGCAGTGCTCCTCAGGGGTCAATGTTGGTTCTGGTTGTGTTCAACACATTATTTGGTGACCTGGACAAAGGGACAAAGTGCACCCTCAGCAACTTTGCTGATGATACAAAAATGCTAGGGTCTAGCATTAGCCTAGCATAACAAGACTTTCTAGGCTTAGTGAAATACAAATATGTATGCCATGATAGAGTTCCTGAAGATTTACACTCAAGTCATTGCAAAATTATCTCTCAAGATGGGAATTTATGTAATTTCCTGGTTATATTTTAACTTTACTGCTGTCACAAGACCGTCACTGAACTATGAAGGTGTCCTATTGACATTAATAGAGTCTGTCACCTCTCTGGTTTTGCATGGATGTCTTTTGAGTCTGTTGTGATGCTGTTCATTTCCATTACAGTGAGCAGGAAAGTAGGAATGCAGAAGGCTAACTAGGGGTGACTATAAATGCTTGTACCAACTTTTCCCATTTTATACATTTTAACTTCTTCAGATGACAGCATTTAAAAATGCCAGGGAATAAATTAATGTTAACACAATTTGGGAATAAATAAATTCCTAACCCTCCTGATTATTTCTCTCTCTAGTTTTGTGTTTGCAAGAAATCTAAAACTGCACACATTGTAGACTTGCCATCTTAAATGAAAAAGAACAACCTTTTCAAAATCTCTCCCAATCATTTCCTTTCAAAATAGAAGAACCAACACATACCTCTGGTTTGACATACCAGATCCCAATTTTAATGCCATTTCAATGGAGATAAGTGTTGAAGACACAAGTGTTTATAGCAAAAATATAAATTCAGCTTTACTGTCTATATTTTCCACTTATGTGTATACAATCTGGAACACAACATTTATTATAGCTCTTGACTATTCAGAATGTAATGCCACCTTTATTTTAAATAGATTAAACCTCATTGAGAATAAATATTTTGGAAATTAGAGACTAATTTAGATCTTGCGCTACCATGTTTTTTGTACCTTTATTTAAACTGACATGGCAGCTAAAGCACTTTAATTCTTAATCAAGCAGAGGTTTACTGTGACATTGTTTCTGGTATTTCCAAATATTTCAGTCTTTAATGGGTTGCTAAAGACTTTGAAGAGAAAAAAACACACAGTAGTTTGATTTAGAATTTTCTAATAAATGTATGTAACATTTTTTACTTTGATATTTGGAAAATTACTAAAATATTCTCATAAAAGCTGAAAACTATTGCAGTTTCAGTGCTTCCCCTGGAATTTTACACTCTATAGATCTCTGACCTTGTCTAAATGTCCTTTTAGGTTTTAGAAGAGTGCAGAATGCAAGCATATTACCATCTTTAGTTTCTTTTCATTCAGTCAACAAAAAAATGTGTACAAGAATATTCTGTTTGGTCTGGCTAACACCATTTTCTTCAATGGTGGCTTCTTCAATTTCTTCAATCACCAAACTCCCATGTTTGTTGGAAAGGAGCATGGTTGGAAATTTGTTTGCATAATAAACGATATCTTGTTTTTTCCTCTTTTCTGAGATTGCTTGTGCTTATTACTCACAGTATAGAAGAAATACAAAATTTCAAGAGGTATTTAAACTGAGCCTTTGCGTTGTACTTCCTGAAGCAAACTGCACATTAATGTAATGCAGTTTTAACCTGGTATTACAGTGTGCAGAGCCAGCCCTGGTTTTCCTGATGTTTAGTCTGACTGAGGCAGAAATAATCCCAGGTGGTGCCATGAATGTATGTGCTTGAATGTCTGGAAATGAACAGATTGTGATGAACTCTACTAGAAATTAACGTTAGTGTTATGACATTAAATAAGCTTTTCCAGACAGACTTTTCAATTACCACAACTGACCGTTCTGAAGAAGCATTTTGTACCGATATTTTAATTCTTAGCTCTAATCTGTTGTCTTACAGAGCCAGCGAATTATAAGATATGATTCAGATTTCTCATGGCAGTTTAACTGTATATATAGGATTAATTTTAGCAAGTGATTAGTATCTCAGAAAAAAAGCTAGGGCCTAATCCGGAGGTCACTGAAGGCAATGCGAGCTTTGGGATTGTGTTGGGATTTTTGATCATTAGCTTGCCTGCTTTCTTTTAAGTTTATAGTAAATAAAAAATATTATTTTTGGCCCAAAATATATCAAAATTCTATGTGAACAGAATCAAATGATCTCCAGATACTGGCATCCAATGTAGACCCTTAGTTTTCTTTCACAGCATATCCATTTAGTCATTTCACTTCTCTATGGTATCTGAAAGGACTAAGTCTGAACCAGGATTTTGGAGGAAATCTATGTGAAAAATGAAGTGTACAGAAAAGTTTGAAAACAGTCACTGCTAGTTGAAATTTATTATGATTCACATTTGTTATATATACCCCATCAACATTTCATATTTAAAACAGCTTTATGGCAGTGATCATGGAAGAGGTGTTTTTTTTCTTTTTTTTTCCCTAACACTCTGCGAGGCATTAAACCAGTTTGGGTTTTTTAGGAAAAAAAAGATTAAGAATTTGTGTTAATAAGATATCTTTGAACATTTCAAGAAGCAGTGATGAGAGCTGCAAAGACTGCGCAGTCAAATCTCTGGTATTTGCTGTTATCTTCATGCACGTTTACAGTAGCTGATATATGAAAAAGCTTGGAAATAATTTGAGCTTGCAGTCTATCAAATGAGCCCCTTTGGAGCTAAATCTATCTGTCATATCACTTAATTGGGTTAATCTGACACAAAATTAAAGCAGAAAAATGAAATAAAGTTTCGGCAAACCCAAAAAATGGGCACACATCTGCAAGGTGAGTGATTAGCTTAGTGGTGTCCTTTCAAAAATCACTTAGGAACCCCTCCCCCCACCCCTACAGAACCTAGTCCTTTTTGTTCTTCAAATGTTTATTTATAGGATTATAATGGGGAAACGGAGAAGAGAGGGCTTTGGACTTTGATGATAGGGAAAGTCTGCACACACCAAAGGTGGTAAAGGCGATAAGCATTAGAGGATTAAAAGGGTATGACAAATTTGTGTTTCAATTGGGCACACCATTTCAGCCTGAGATTCCCTTTTCGCTGTCAAAGTAGAAGATTTAACTAATGTATTCTACAAAGAAAAAAATTCAGAAAAGGTGGGAGGTTTTTTGCCAGCACATGATTGATTGCCTTTGGAAAACAAAACAGGGAACTGTGTGCTAAGGGGTGGTACTGCTGCTCTGCAATTGTCTTGTGGTCTCGTGTCTTACACTATTGTTTACTGCTGCACAGTGCCTCTTGGGCAAGGGTGCCCAGAACAATATATATTAAGGAGGAACTGAAAACATATTTTGTCTTTTGTCCCTACAGTCTGTACAAAGCTGCTTGCTGGCCGTAAAATATACTTTCTGGTCAATGTTTTGCTTACTGTTTGAAAAAAAAAAAAAAAGAAAAAAAAAAAGAAAAAAAAGAAAGCAGAAGGGGAGGAGAAATAACAACTGAAAATGTATATCAGGGGATAGAATAGGACCAGAAATTTTTAAAAAATGATGGCTGCAAATATCAGCTTAGCAACCTTGGCTATTCTCAAAGACCAGTCTTTCATTTCATAGCAACTGCAAATGGCCACAGGAGCGGTCAATGATCCCTATTTATTTATAGCAAGATGATGTCCTCCTCCTGAGCTATGAGCACTGACTGTCAGTCAGTCTGGGTATTGTGTTCATGTCACAGGCACTGCAGCAAGATGTTGTTAAGCTAGAGTAGAGTTTGTGAACAAACCTGTCTGTATTTGACAAGGTGAATGACTGCATATAGGCTCTGACCAGGTTTTTAAAAAATGGACATGTTAGAAATATCTTGTATTATATGTCCTCTATTTCAAGTGCGTGCTAAGAAAGAAGGCACAGATTATGAGTGAATAGACTCAGAGGACAGCATACACTGAGTGGGGACTCATCTTGCCCATGTCACTGCTGACTTGAGCTTGGCTGGTTGCTCTTCAGTATCACAGACAGGGAAATGGGAAGAAGTGAGACAGCAGTGTACACTCGGTCTGCACCCTGAGGATGCTTGTCCAGATTTCATGGAACTGCAAACAGACAATTTCTGGAGGTTGCTCTCCCAAGGTCTGGCTTCACAACAGTGACAGATGTTTTTCACTCCTTATACAATTTATGATGTTAGCCACAAGAAAGGGGGACACAGCTTATGGGAAAGGGCTTAAAAATCCTAAAAAATCACTGAACTTGTTTTACTCAGAATCACAGCAGATTCACATGCAAATAATGGTCAACTGAAATTAAAAGTAGTATGCAGATTTCTGTTTTACACTGAATGTTTTGAACAAAGCATTCTGTGTTGGTATTAAATTCTACAATTATTTTTCAGACTTTCAGCTTGTGTAGGTAGAGGGACAGGAAATAAGCTTAGCAGATTTTCTTGATCAGTCACTGATCCTACATAAAAATAAAGAGAGCTTTTATTTGTACATGTTTAGCTACCATAACACATTACCTCACTTTACTACTATAGAGACAATTGCAGATCTTCCACCAGTCTATGGCTTATGTGGTGCACCACTATTTTACTTTCAAGGTCATACTGAAGCTCCAGGTCCACTTTAAGGTGGATTCCTAGTCAATGAATGTAGTACAGTTGAAACTGTGATCTGTAAAAAAAAAATAATGTGTCCATTGTTACAGTGACTACAGCACAAAGCCATACCTATAATATTAAATAGAAACAAATACACCTTCCTGAACACACTAGATAGAAATGTGAGCTCTTCCTTCAGATATTTCTCTGGTTGTTTTTCTCAGTTCTCTGCACCAGGTGTCTTGTTCTCTCTGTCTCCTCTTTCATTTCACTTGTTTCTACTGGGTGAAATGGGGCAGGGAAAGATCAGAGCAAAAAATAAGCAGTTTTATTTTCTATGAGCATTGCGTTGTGTCTTGTCATGGGGTCTCACTGGCATTTTGCAGAGTTTTTAAGCTCTTCTTAATACTACCCTTTAGAGAGGAAATGTGTTCTATTACAGACAGCAACAAGGGGAAAAGCATTTCAAAACACTGTATCCAGACTGTGAATTTTACTTTCCTAATTAATGTTCTATATGAAACCTTGCTGAGGAGATTTAATAGTGGTTGTTTGGGATTTCTCTGTTTAGGTGGAGCAGAGTGTAATATCTGGAATAGGAACTCTAACACGTGGTCAACATATTCTAAAATTTTTATGTTTAAATGTTATTTTGGACTTTTCAAGAAGGAGTTTTGAAGTGAAATTAATAGGATAATAGCGAGTTTGTTTTTTTTTTTCTACTATGAGGCAGACAAAGAATACGACTAAAATGTATTTATGGTATATATACAAAGATTTTGGTATTGGTTTTATCTGGTTTGTTCATATGCAATATGATGTAAAATCATTGAACAGGAAACAACATAAATAATGTTAGAAATCTAGTTTGAAGAGGGTAAAATATACTATTTCAGATTTTCTTCTTACTTTATATCTGTTTTGTATCTAAGTCAATGTAAGTCAATAATGTTTGATGATGTCAGACCAATGAACAACATTGAATGAAAATCTAATGCTACATGATGTCAGTTAATAATATGGGAATATTGCATTGTGTTAGACTTTCTCCCAGGAAAAGTCACAATTAATTTCTAAGAGGGTGTCACATAACCAATGTAGCTGCACACCCTCTTCCATGCCTGAGTCACACTTTTCATTGCACACACCAGACCTGCTTGCACAGGTTAGCACCAATTATACTGGTTAGCACCAATTCAACTGCCACAGAAAGAAATCAGAAGTGCATGTAATCTGTTGAGTGCAGACTCCAAATAAAAGGGTCAACCAGATTACACAAGACATACAATATAGAGAGAACTGCTTCAGAGAAAATCATCTGTCCCAGACAGCAGGGAAGCTGCACTTACCATTAGTTTTGTATTTTCTGTTCATTAGTAAGGCTTATTTCTTATCCTCAATGTCAAGTAAATATATTAATTTTCCATCAGGACTGTCTTATAGGACACCTCACAGTCTGGATAGTGTTCCCTGATAGTGCAAAATGTTTGGTATTGGCTAGGTGTGTATGTTGCATGTAGACAATTAATACTATTAAAAGTGCAAAAAGTAGTGTTTGCAAAGCTAGCAAGTGTATCCTAACTTACGGTAAAAGCCACAGAGGTATTTTACTCAGGAAGTCTCCAAACACATACACATCTATGCAAAACAGAGCAAGATCTTCCAAATTTACTATTCAGGAGAAGTTTGATTTTCAGGTTGTATCTTTGGATTAGTGGGTCAGATTCTCCTTGTGGCTTTGACTTGATGTGGCAAGGGCATGCCCTGGATTTGTGGTCTTTGTGTCCTCCAGATGCGGGATGTGGTGAAATAATACTGGCATCTGTCCTGTGGACTTGGATCTGGAGACAGTATGGAGGAGGAAGGGAGAGAGGTGGTGTAACTCATCAAGATCCAGAAATGTAGGCACAGTGCTGCATACAGATGTGGGATATTCATTAGTAATTGCATTGCCCATCATATCCTCATCCACTGCTTTTTATTTTTTATTTTATTTTATTTTATTTTATTTTTTTTAATTCTGTCCTGTCTCTTCTGGTTGTGAAGTCTTATATTCAGAGTTTTCTCTTTTTGTACACATAGATGAGTAATAGGTAGGAAGTTTTCAAAGCAAATACATTCTCTATAGCTCAGTGAATGTTGAAGTTGTCAGCATGGAATTGTTGTGCATACATCCTGGCAATTCCTATTTCTAGGTTAAAGCAGTTATGCTAGAGCAGATGCCCTGGAAATAAGAGATTTTAAGTATATATAGAGAGACACACTTTTTACTACTACTTTAGAAATGAGTTGGTTCTAGAATTTGTTTTCAGGGAGATGTGTCCATATTTGACTGCAGTGTCCAGATATTCAAATTTCTCTATAGAAAACCCTCTCAGCAGAGTCTTAAATTATATAGCATTATTAGGATGTGACTTGATGGGAGACAATACACTAATTCAGGACATAGCTCTGAGGGAGACAGAGTCTGGTCATTAAGTCTCATGTCTACTGCTTCATGAAAATATGAATGTCTGCTTAATTTATTGCACCCTTAGTTTAGGATTTTAATGTTTTTAGCATTAAAAAAGAAAAATCCCCTTTGACTGATTCCTTTTTTTGTACGAAGAAATGCCTTCCCATGAGGAAAATGTTGAAGGCAGACTTTGGAGAAAATTTGTATCTCATAGTTGCAAGAGTTTCAAAATAAAGCCTTATAACAGTAAGTCTGACAGGCTTTTAACTACATCACAGCTGTGCTGCCAAATGCAACTAACACACATTGCTGCCTTCCTCTGGCAGTAAAATTGATACTTTAAATGAGTTTTACAACAGGATTTCTCTGCTAATTGCATAAATAGATAACATGTGCCTTGAGCAGCCATTATTCATTTGACAGTAATTTTTCTTAAACTGTAAGTGGCATTCTGTTTCAATAATGTTCAAGTGCCTGATACTCCCACAAGAAATGTTGAAACTCTTCCATTAAGAAAATCACTGACTTGCAGATTCTGGCTTTCAGAACTGAAATTACCTGAGGTGGTGTGTGTTTGACTTCTTTTAATTAATGGGTTTCATATACAGAGGCAAATAACAGAACTCTATCAGATCCCTTTTTTCCCCTCCTTTTGGAATATCTCCTGTCTTATTAGCATACAGTGTTATTTAGCCTAGACAAAGTAATTCAAATATAGGAAGTAAAACATCCATATCAATTTTTTAAAAGTGAATTTTTTAAAAGAAATCAAGGTGATACTTTGGTAAAAAATGAACATAAATGTTACTCTGCTGACAGACTGCTTTTTACTGAGCTGTTGTATCCCAGGAGCAGCAAAACCAGCTATCTGGGCTTCTCAAGGTTTCCTTAGTGGTAGGTGAACCCTGTGTGGTGTGGAGCAACCCCTGCACTCTAAAAAAAGTCTCAAGTTTTCTGTCTTGATTCCCAGGCCTCTGGGTAACAATTGTTCAAAATGTGATCTGATTGCAGATCACATTTTGCATTCCACATCCTTTCAATTCCTTTTGCTCCATCCCTTGTGTGACCTGAGCTGTTACTTCATGTTAAGGATGCTGAATTTTGGTTTCATTGTAGATTGTTTAGTCAGGTCAGGAGTTTCTAAGTAATTAAGCAAGTATACAGAACATAAAAAAAAAAAAAAAGAAATTAAAATTAAAAATCCAGATAACAGAGAGGCTTTTTAATTTGGTCCTCCTGATAAAAAAAAAAAAAAAAAAAGAAAAAAAAAAAAGAGGAGAGGATTTAATCTGAGAAAGGCATAGAGCTGAGTACAAACTGTCAATGATTCTGTGAAATACTGAACTACTCTTTTATCAAGAATATGAGATGTGCCTAATAAAATTAATTTAAGATTAATCGTAAATAACAGTTCACTAGATTAGGAAAGAGAAAGCTTGTATACAAAAGCGCTACAGGGGAATTAAAAGTTACATAAAAGAAAAGGAATTTGAGACAGGAATCACTGTCTCTACATAAAATATACTTTATTGGTTGATCTGCTAGCCTGTTTTAAACATAAATATATGAGCCATCCTTTAAGCAGTCATAGAGAAAAAAGTCTTATGTACAATAATTACTATAATTAATAATATGAAGAATTATTAGAATATCTTCAATACAACTCTTGAGAAAAAATTAAACCGTTTGAAGTTTTGAATAGTGAATATTGAAATACTGAGTTACTAACTGGAAATGTAACTGTAGGTTTTGTGTGGCAATATTTCTTGTCTGAAATCAAAACTAGTTAAACTATGATTATGTACAAGAACAAAAGATGATTAAAAATAGATTAATTTTCTCTTGCTACATCACATCAGATTAAAGCTTCATGATGGAATGGCTCTAGCAATGTCTCTACTAACCTTTAAGCATTAGAAGTCTGAAAAGAAACATGGTATGGAACCACTGAAATAATCTTTATCTTAAAGTAGTATTTACATGAAGATGTTTAGGTGATAAACAATTCCTACTTGGAGATGTCTACCAAGGTCAGGAGTTAATAGGGCTCATGGAGAGAGCTTTAAACTAGACTTGAAGGGGGCAGGGGACAAAACTCCTGGATGATTTGATTTCCATGATGCCAGGCTTGCTGGCATTGGATGGGAAGACCCTGTCCCTCATGGGACAAAGGGTCCTAGAGCAAAAGCTAGCAGGGCTCATTCACAGAGATTTAAACTAGATTCAAAGTGGGAAGAGGTTGTAGCTGGGTTTGAACTAGTTGCACATTGTTCTAGTATTAATGAAGACCAGAAGGCCTCCTGCCTCCCAAGGTGCCACCAGCGTGCTCAGCTGGCTCCCTGAAATGCCTGCACACCAATGCAGGCAGCATGGGGAATAAACAGGAGGAGTTAGAAGTTTGTTAGAAGGCTGTGTGCTGTCTAAGGGTTATGCTCTGGTGGCAATTACAGAGTCATGGTGGGACAGTTTACATGCCTGGAATGTGGTCATGGATGGCTGTGTCCTTTTTAGGAAAGACACGTCAGCAAAGCAAGGTGGTGGAGTTGGTCTTTATGTGAGAGATCAACTAGAATGTATTGAGTTCTGTCCAGGGGCAGAGGAGTTGAAAATGGAACGTCTGTGGGTACAAATTAAGGGGCAGGCTGCCATGGGTGATGCTGTTTGGGGGTCCATTACAGGACACCTGATCAGGATGAGGGACTTGATGAGGCTTTCTACAGGCAGCTAAAAGCAGCCTCACAACTACAGGCCTTGGTTCTCATGGGGGATTTTAACTCCCCCGATATTGGCTGGAAGACTTACACAGCCAGCCATCCACAGTCTAGGAGGTTCCTCCAATGCATTGATGATACATTGATACAAGTGGTGGACAAACCAACTAGGAGACGAGCTCTGCTGGATCCTGTACTCACCAACAAGGAGGTTGTAGTTGAAGCGGTGACGGGCAATGGCAGCCTTGGCTGCAGGGATCACGAGATGGTGGAGTGCAGGATCCTGTGTGGGAGAACAGAACACCTAGCAGGACCAGAACCCTGGATTTCCTCAGGGCCAACTTTGGCCTCTTCAATCAATTATTAAGAGAAGTCCCATGGGACAGGGTACTAGATGGCAAAGGGGCTCAAGATGGTCAACATTCAAGGACCACTTCTCCCAAGCTTAGCATCAGAGCATCCCAATGGGTAGGAAATCAAACAAGGGAGCCAGGAGACCCACACGGTTAAACAAGGAACTGCTGGGCAAACTCAAGTGAAAAAAGAATCTATGGATCATGGAATGAGGGGCTGGCCACTTGGGAGGAATACAGGAGTGTTGTCAGAGGACACGGGGAGGCAATTAGGAAAGCTAAGGCCTCCTTGGAACTAAACCTTGTTAGTGATGTCAAACACAATAGAAAGAGCTTCTTCAAATACATTGCAGATAGAACTAACACCAGAGGCAATATAGGCCCACTGCTGAGTGAGGTGGGTGCCCTGGTGACAGAGGATATGAAGAAAGCAGAGGTATTGAATGCCTTCTTTGCCTCTGTCTCTGCTGCTGCAGACTCTCCCCAGGGGCCCCAGATCCCTAAAGCCCCAGAAGAAGTCAGCTTGAAGGAGGAGTTTGCTTTGATAGATGAGGATTTGGTTAGGGATCAGTTAAGCAACCTGGACGTCCATAAATAGATGGGTCTGGATGGGGTCCTGGTGGACATGAGGATGACCATGAGCCAGCAATGTACCCTTGTAGCCACAAAGGCCAATGGCATCCTGGGATGTATTAGAAAGGGTGTGGTTAGTAGGTCAAGGGAGGTTCTCCTGCCCTTCTATTCTGCCTTGATGAGGCCGCGTCTGGAATATTGTGTCCAGTTCTGGGCCCCACAGTTCAAGAAGGACAGGGAACTGCTTGAAAGACTCCAGCACAGAGCCATAAAGATGATTTTTCCTTATGAGGAAAGGCTGAGGGAGATGAGTCTCTCTAGCTTGGAGAAGAGGAGACTGAGGGGCGACCTCATCAATGTTTACAAATACATTAAGGGCAAGTGTCAGGAGAACAGAGCCAGGCTTTTCTCAGTGAAGTCCAGTGATAGGACAAGGGGCAATGGGTGCAAACTGGAACACAGGAAGTTCCATGTAAACATCAGAAAAAGCTTCTTTGCTGTGAGAGTGACAGAGCACTGGAACAGGCTGCCCAGAGAGGTTGTGGAGTCTCCTTTGCTGGAGACATTAAAAACCTGCCTGGACAAGTTCCTGTGTGATGTGGTCTAGGTGATCCTGCTCTAGCAGGGGGGTTGGACTAGATGACCTTTCGAGGTCCCTTCCAACCCCACAAATTCTGTGATTCTGTGAGATAAAGTGATACAAACAAATTAATGTACCAATAAATAAACATTTATGCTTTATTTATAAAAGAATTAGTTGTTAACATCAAAGTTGTACTGATCCATGCAAGGATGATGAGGGGAAAGAGAAAGGCAGGGAAAATTGAGGAAAAAGATGGAAAAGATCTTATGCTGCAAAGTCAAAGCTTTCATCTGACACGAAAAATTTAGAATAAGTATCTCAGAAATCTCAGCACAAGAAAGGAATTATGGAAAAATGTATTTGAAACCCTGAATTGGCAGTTAACCAACCTGTATTGGTCTAACTTGCCTTTTACACCAACACCTGGCAATTGTACCTGCAGGTCTCTATGCAAGGTGCCATACAACATGAATAGAAGGGTACTCCTTTGTCTTAGTAAGCTAAAACAATGACTAGTGTTCTGAAATATATGGAGTAGGAAATGTTCTTCATTAAGGGCTTCATGTCCTCAGAAAGCAAACTTCCTTCAAGCCTCCAAAACCTAGATATACTGAAATATCTCATCAATTTCTTGCTTCTGTCCTAATGTGTAAGAATATTACAGAAAATAATCCATGTGAGGACAGGGTAATACTGTGCCAACAATATATTGGTGGGATTTGGCCATATGCAGTCACTGAATGACATTGTGCCTATCACATCTTTGTAATTTGACTCTGGTGTTGAAGGTGGGAGCATAAGTGGCGTAAGTAGTCTGGGATGCTGAATGGAGAAAATCCTCTATTTATCACATGATGACTGAATGCTATTACAAATACTGAAATACTGGGTAAAAGCACATGTCACAGTTTAGGGAGTTTTTCTATGACCCAACCACATGTGAAAGGGGGAATCAAGAAAAGGAAACGAGACCTGTATTTTGAAACGCAAAGAGATTTAGTAGAATAATAAAAAACCCTAATCTTAACTGAAGTACTACTAGAAAATATCATGTTATGCTCAGGTCCAGATAGTATTTGTGAGCTGTGCAGCTCTAGCAATGAAAGCTGAATGCCCAGCACTGCCAGCACAACACCTTTAGCAAGAATGTGATGGTCACAGCAACCTCAGGCGTCAGACAACTAACAACAGGGATGGGCATTTCTCAGGAAGGCAGCCATGGTTGAAGAAATAAAAACATCCCTGCAGACTTTCTTACATGTCATTGCAAACACTGTGTGTGACTCACCTACTTTCTGTATGCTTTTGTTCTCTATCTAAGAGGGATTAGCAAGGATAGATACACTGACAAAGTGGTGCTCAAATATTGTGACAGTCTTATGACATACTGTCTTATATAGAATAAAAGTGTTCAAACCAAGGCCAGACTTTATTGTAGCATGGAGATGCTACAGTATGTGTATTTACAGATACTAAATGCTATGTTTTTCCATGAAAATGTCAGATTCAAGATGAAAAACACTTTCAGATCTAAACAAATGAAAGGCTGGAAACTGTTAGGAAAGAATTAGAGAGTGAAAGAGCAGATTTCAATTTGCCAGCTCTCTTCAATAGTGCGTGCAGTTTTGATCTCCTCATCTTACAAACAAATTAACAATAGAAAAAGACATAATAGAAGTAGGGAAACTTCAGAGAAGGACAACAGGGAAGATCAAAGGTATTAAGCAACTTCTGTATTGGATCTGGCTGAGCAAACTAGGACTCTCCAACTGGGATTAGAAGGATTACAGGAGGCAGGTCCACAAATCATCATGTCATGGAGGAAGTGGATTCATTTTATCGCCATCCCCAGGACATGCTAGCAGGAGGCCAGTTCAAAACAACCAAAGAAGGTGGCTCCTAATCAAACAGCCAGCCAGCTGTGCTCTCTGTCAAAAGTTTGTTGGAAGGGCTTTAAGTTTACATGAAGGAATGAAAAGGCAGACTAGATAAATTATTGGAAGAGAAATTCATTTACAGATTTGGGATCCACATATGGTTACAAAATATATGTACTCCTAATGACTCAGGCAATTGTCTCTGCTCAATATTTTTGAAATTGGAAGTAAGCTGAATTGGGAAGAAGAATCAGAGACCTTGCTGCTTCTCATTCTTTCTAAGCCATTTGCTCATGGACCTGCAGGCAGGAAACTGGGCAATATGTACCTTTGTACCAACACAGCTGTTTGGTTATTAAAATACAGACAAAAATACTGCAAATTAAAAAGAGGTAATACCATTTTACATATCTGAAACAAACTTTGAAAAATTCAATGCCTCCCATCAACATATTGCTAAAAAAGTGTAGCAACTTGAAAAATCAAGTGGATGCTCATAAGACATTTCAGTCCTTAATTATGATTGAAAAATGGAACATTCTCAATATACTCTCCCTTAGTGGAATCTAAGAATACACATAATTATTTCACTCAGCTCCATAATGGCATTTGTTATAATTAATAGAACTGATTTTTTTTATTCTCTTCTATTTTTTGTTCATTAGTTCATATTTTTTAATTAATGTTTTTAAAAACATTTAAAAACATCGATTTTAAAAACATTTAAAAACATATAGCATCATTAAGTGCTGTAGTATTGACAAATACATTGCATTTCCAGCTATATTGTCCTAGTTTTTTTCTTTTCATATTCTGATAGACTCCCTTTTTGGAAACCATAGCATGAAGTTAACCAGTTTCTAGTTGATGTGTGTGCACTAGATAACACAGAACTGTAAAAATTTTCTTATGCTTAATGTGCTATCACTTTTTCTTCTCCAAATGAAACAGAAATAAGTTGAATTCTGAAGCCCTATCTTTCAGATGTCTTGTGTGATAAAAGCATATGCTGACATTAATTTTGATTAAATATGACTTCTGAACCCTCATCCTTCTATTATTCTTAGCAAGGCAACTTCCACCTACACTATTTCTGAAAGACATCAGCATGTGCACATTAAAGTTTTACATTGCTTTAGTTCCCTTCTACACAGGGAGTCTCTTTCGAAGTGGAGGTTAGGAATCTGTTTATGTATACTGTTGAATTCATCCTTCTGATTTATCCCCTTGGCCCCCAAAGTGAGAGAACATCCATTTTTAATGCAAGGAACCAAAGAATGGAGCATGGTGAGGCAGTTATTTCTGTGAACTTTTAAGTAAAAAAAATGAATAAAGAAACCTTTGTTATTCTGGCTTCAGATTTAAAATAACAGAATAATAGAATTATTAAGGTTGGAAGAGACCTTCAAGATCATTCAGTCCAACTGTAATCCAACCATACTCCTCCCTAAATATTTTTTTTTGTTTTCTTGCCCCATAGAACATACTTAAATCTCAGTGATCTTAGCAATACTGTTATCTTGTAGTGGGATTCATGCTTAGCACTCTGCTGACACAGGCTAAAGTTTTAATTTCCATTTCAGAGACTATTTTAAAACACAAAAATAACTTGAATCTGTAATAAGGGAACCACCCCCAAATTTGCTAATTTTGATTGAAATGTAGCTTACAAAAAAGATCCTTTTGATGTTATAAATCATCAGAGCTAACCTATTTGGAATAATTTAATATAAAAACATTGATATGAATGCAGAAAATGGAAAAAAGCCAAAGCTTTTCGGTCTATTAATCTTGAAAAAAAAATAAGACTGAATTGCCTTTTTTTTTTTTTCTTTCATTTCTGTAATGTATTTTATCTGAATAATAACAGGCGGTAGAAAGCTTTGATTCTGATAGGAATATATAATCTGATAGGAAAGTATCTAAAATATTCAGGCAACTCTAATACTTAATGTAAGTATCTGTTATGGGGGCAAACTGGAGCATAGGAGGTTCAAGGTGAATATCCGAAAAAATTTTTTTACTGTAAGAGTGACAGAGCACTGGAACAGGCTGCCCAGGGAGGTTGTGGAGTCTCCCTCACTGGAGACATTCAAAACCCACCTGGATGCATTCCTGTGTGATGTACTCTAGGTGACCCTGCTCTGGCAGGGAGGTTGGACTAGATGATCTTTCGAGGTCCCTTCCAACCCCTAGGATTCTATGATTCTATCTATAAACATATTAAACATAGTATATAATAAAAAATATCTGATACTGAAATAATAAAACAGACCTAAAACATAAATTCCAGGGGACATTCTCTCTGTGTGAAGCATTGAACACTGTCAGTTGTTTAAAATTTCTATTTGAGAGATCAAGATGAAGTACTGTCTGTGTTCGGGATCTCATCTTCTTTTTTTTTTTTTTTTTTTTTTTATAATTATAGTTAAGGTGAGATAACCCATTGTCTTCCACCCAGCTACTATTTGTATTAATAGAAATATGGTTTGATTTAACATCAAAACAGAAATGACAGCAATTAAAATAAAGCCATTTCACAACAATTAGTGCCACAATGTGAAATGTGTAACTTTCTAAGAAAGGTATGATCTCAGTATGATTAAACATACTGAGTCAAAGCAGAGAACAAGCTGGCTCAGGTTACACTTAGAATAAAATTATTACATGCTGATGAACAATTTGTCATACTAACAGATGAAGGACTCTTATAAAATTTTAGTATTTGAACACATTAAGATCATAAGCTTCTAACGTAAGAGTTAGGTACAATTAAAAAAAAGAGTTTCTGTTAAGTAACTCTCCAAACAACTGTCATTCAATGATGCACAGCATCAATCTGTAATTTATATTCTTAAAGGATGAAGGGATTCTTCAATTTGCAAGTTATCAAAATGCAAAGCATTAGCTTCATAAGCAATTTATGTTGCAATGAACAGATGTAACACAGATGTGGGCTTTCTGTAATCCACTTTAGGAACAATCACCTTAATGTTCTTTTAGTCCTTTTGTAGCATTGCTGGAAAACTATTATTATCTTTCTCTTCCATCTATTATTATCTTTCTCTTTAGTAAATCTATTTAAATCTTACTGCCCTGTTTTAAACCTGATTTATGATTACACTCAACCAAGCCAATCAGAAACTCATAGGTCACTGCTTATTAGGACTTGCAAAGAAAGACAAGAAGATCTGTCCCTGTGAGTGAACAAAAAAGTCATCTGCAGGGACTCCCCAGTTAGGTTTTAAGTTAGGAAACTGTCCTTATTATAATGCTGTAAGAACTGTAAATAGAACAGGTGTTACGTCCTGAAAATCATTCTGTAAAAGGTCTCAGGAAATATGCTTGGATTTTCACCCCATGGCATCATCAGAAAATGAAACAAAGAATGTAATTCTGACATAGACTTCAAATCCTTCTTGCTTGGGGTGGGAGAAGGTGAAACATGGAAAATATCAGAAGTGTTCTAGTTCTTTTGTTAAGTTCCAGTAAAATTACAGGATGCTTTGTTTTGTGTAGGTGTCATTTGACAGATGTCATTCTGTAGAGCTTTCAAGTAGGTTTCTCTACCCATTTTTATACTGGGCTTAGTAATACAGAAATATCTTTAGTTACTGTATGCGGACAAAGCCTTTTCTAAAATTAAACATATTTTTCTTGCTTTTGCTAAGTATTCTTCAGGTCAAAGTCTTAGCATCTTGTTTGTTAGCCGCCATTTATGGTCAGGGTCAGGTAATTGTCCAGACTGCTGACAACATGTCTAATAACAAAAAGAGAACATTACTTACTAGGCTTTGAAGAAAAGTTGCAGATATGAAAGGAAAAATAAAAATATAATAATAAAAAAATAAATTAAAGGAATTAATAAAAAGAATCAGGAAAAGTATGTAACTGAAATACAGTGAAACCTTCCTCCAGGTGTAACTTTTTTAAATAGAGAGAAATCAAAGAACTCTACCTAAGACAAATCTAAGGAAGACAAAATGGGGTTAAACCATCTCTGCACCAACACAAATATCTTTCATTGACATCAGGAAATGCAAAACTTTGAATGCAGTATGAAACTCAATACTGGTCTGTTTCTTCCAGTTGATACATATCAAGCTTTCAAGTTCACAAATGCTCATTTTTGTCAATCTGAAAGTCAGCGTGGAATGGAAAACTCTTTGGTGTATTTTTTAGCACTGTACCCAGTCTCCAGACAATTTGCACTTCTCCAATCCTGTTACTTTGCAATTATGTCCTCAGTGACACTTGAGAAATCTCAGTTTTTGCATAGTTTGGAAACTCTACTATGTTAACCTTTTTACTTGCATCTCTCAATTTGTCAGTGTTAATAAGAAAAGGAAATAAACTTATTTGTGTGCTAATATAAACCCCAAAAAAGTGAAGGACTAGTGGTAGTATTTTTCATGGAGTAACTGCACCAATTCAAACAGAATTTAATTACCTGTGTTAACACACAAATATGTGAATTTTTATTTTATTTTATTTTAACAGCAATGGTAAAACTCTGTGCTAGGACTACGTTCACACAGATGTCTCATGGATCCCACTGGCTACAGATACTACAAATAGACCATTCTCAGTAATGTTAGCTTCACTTTATTTTTTTTTTTTTTGGTCACCAAGACACAATACTGCAGTGTCAGAGAATAATGTCTTGTTATTGTACAGACACTGGTAGGGATGTGCCACACTGGTGTTATATGCAGAGATAGGAGTACATAAAAGGGGCAAAGGATGTATTAGCTCTGAAATATTGTAAAGAATGGAGATGCAGTATGACGAAATCTGCAGCATTGACTCCACAGAAGGCAATGTACTTGAAGACATGGAAGTGGTAATAGCATCAAATTTACACATCACTGGAAAATTGTTTTACCTGTTTAATCCTTAATATTAATATATGAATACTATCAGTTTCATGAATGCCTGAATATTTCCATGAAGAGAATTGCTTAAATACTCATTTATTTCTACTAGCACTGAAACATTGCAACTGAAGGGAAAAGAGAGTTGAAGCATAGTTTTTTCCCTCACTGTCTTAAGGTCAAACAACTTTAAAAATCCCATTTGTTGCCTTTGACCAAAGTTCTTTGTAACTGCCATTCTAAGAAATGCCTTCTCTCTTGCTTTCAGATCACAGCTGAAGTAATGAAGACAATGCTGTTGCCAGGTTAAATTGTATAAAATTGGGATAGAGGTTTTAAAGTAAGTCTGCTTGTGTTGAGGCAGGACATAAAGATAAAGCAGAGAAAAATACCAAGAGGAATGTTGATGCTTGCTACATTACATCACAGAAATTGGTTTCTCAAGTACCTTTTCTTTCAAGGACCTACTTAAAAGGTTGAAGTAGCTTGAAAACAATGGCCATTACTTCTAATTTCCAGATATGTACAGTGAATACTGAAAAGGGCATAACCTGGAACTGGTCAGGTCCTGAGCCAAGTGGGTAGCCCTGTAGCAAAGGCTTAGAAGATTTTAGTAGTCCATAATTTGCTACAGCACTTCCAAAAATCCCCACAGCAGATATAAGAATTAATCCTGTTTTTGTTATTTTCATACCAAGGTATTGCTGTATTTAGAGCACCTGATATGTTGTGAGCTTTTTCGTGTATGCTGCAAACAGATTCTCTGTAATGTGAATGTGGAAATGCTTTTGCCTATTGGTTATAGTATGATTCCCATATAAAAAGAGAACAAGAATGAGACAGAGAAATCTACTGAGAACCAGAAAACCTTTATTTTCATGTCTAAATCCGTATGAATTCAAGCAAATCACAAGTTGTCTGCCTGAAGGTGCTTTTTTTCACTGCATGTATGTATTGCAAAAAAGTTAATAAAGCTCTTTCACCAAACACATGGCCTCTAACATATTCACCCACATTTAACTTGCAAATGTAAATTAATTTTCCTTTCTCAGAATTTCAGAATAGGTAAGTAGCTGCAATTCTCTTTGTTATTGACCAGGAAAGAAAATCGGGTGCCATGACAGCAGCACTGCAGAGAGAATCCAGCTGTTTCTCTACAGTGTTTTCTTTTGATTCTGCCTGTTTATGCTCCAGCTTGGAATATATTGCCAGGCAATGAAATTAGTAGTCTGCAGTTCAGCACTTAAATATACCTTTTAGCATCATTATGAAAACATAGTTCATTTTGAAAATATGTATCACTGAATGGTGCTGCTCCTCCATAAACCCCATAATATTAGGTACCTGACTGTGCTACAGTGTATGGTATGTTTATTCTTAAACCATCCTAAAACAATTCAACATATTAAGTAATAATACCTGCTTGTCTGCCTTGCAAATGGTCAGTAAAAGGTTATTATTAACTATTCAACATTATTATTATTTTGTCTTCTCATAAAACCGAAGCAAAGCAAGATGCCAGAAAGTCTTTTTAAAGTGATCTTTTTTTTTTTTTTTTTTTTTTTTTAATTATATACTCTCAAAATAATCTAAAGATAAGAGAATAAAACCTGCAGTGTCAGGTTGAGTAAATCACTTGTTTGTGTGCTTATCTTCAGTAATTGACACCATTTAATGAATTAAGCACTCTCTCATCATTGGGGATCATCCTTGCTCACAAAATACTTAAGTCAAAATAGCATTCAGTCAAGAGCTGGAGTGCACAGGAAGAGATAGGTCAAAATTAGCATTATAAAAGATAAATGTGTCTGTTTATATATGTGTGTGTATATATATATATATATGAAGTGATTCTGTGATTTCAGAATAAACTCTTGTGGTCACTGTGTAAAGTTAGATCTGTCCTCTCCTTGATGCTAAGAGCAAGCCTTCTGTCACAGCTGCCTTAATGAATTAAAAGTATTCTAATAAAAAAAAAAAAAAAAAAAAAAAAAAAAAAAAGTGGAGCTTAATCACTAGCAAGAAGTATGGCTGCCTAACTAATGTATCTGGCCTTGAGAAAGCCCTGCTTTGTAAATATAAAAAGTATGAAAATATCCTGAAGTAAAGAGGTTCTGGGAAAGAAAATTCAGAGTTTGTCCCTACTTCAGGTCTTTGAAAGTGCTCATTGCTCTTGAAAAACAAATATATGTTTCTAATAGTTGCTTTCACAGGAAGCAAATTATAGTAAGTCACATACATTTTCTTTTAATATGCAGCTATCCTTGTATTTTTGAAGAAATGAAGTTCGATTCACCTTGTATTATTTTGTGTGTTCATGTATGTAATGGCTTGTCTTCTTTATCTAGGTTGGTAGTTACTATGAAGCACCAGCATTATACTTCTGTTTGTTTTTTTGGATTTGGTTTCATTTTTTTAATGAGGCTTTGAAGCATCTAGGCAATTATTTACCTTGTTCAGTCTCTCTTATTGCTTTGATGATTTTTGCAGTAGCATGTTATGATGCGTAACAGTTTAAGTCTCTTTGTTTTGTATTGTTGCTGTGAATTATTCAAACTGAATGTGGCCCTTTTAATTAATTGTGCATTGTTGTGGTTTGACCCCCATTTTTTAAAAAACAGGGAAACTTACACCCTTTGATAGCACAGAATCATAGGATATTAGGTGTTGGAACGGACCTCTGGAGATCATTGAATCCAATGCTCGCACCAGAGCAGGACCACTTAGGGCAGGTCACAGAGATACATATCCAGATGGGTCTTGAAATTCTCCAGAGAAGGATTTAAAGCCCTGAAGAAGAAGTATTTCTCCACAGTTTCTGGTGGGCTTTAGAAGACTTCCCAAAAGAGTGGTCAGCACTGACACAGACAGGTAGTGTAGGTCTTTTTATTTATGTCTACATGCTCAGCTTTTATTGCTGAGCTAACTAAAATCTGCCTCTCTGATCCTAAATTAGGATTAAATGCTTTGCTTTTGATACATAGCTCATGGGACTTTTCTCAGAGCTCTCTTTACTTGCAGCTCAAGGGAACACGGACACTCAGGTCACAGCAGACAGTCTATCACCACTGGGCAGATGTAAAGTCTCTAAGGCAACTTTAACCCAGTGTTAGTGCTGAAATTCAGCTCTGCCAACTTCTCAACTTCAAAGGTATGACAGGAGTAAGAGGACAGTTAAGAGGAAAGGAAGTGAAAAAAATGACAGCAAAGAGAGAGAGAGATACTCCCCAAAGTGGTAATGATGTTTGCCATTTTCTAAAGGAAGAATTTTAGACAAGGATGATGGGTTAAGTAGAGGAGGAACCTGGGAAAGACATGAGCAATCCATCTGTTTGTGTTTTGCTTTTCAGTTTCCTCTGTTCTTTTCAGTCAAGGTTGCCCCACATCCATTTCTTTCTAGACATGAAGGCACCTACATTTTAGGAGTGAGAGGAAAGCAGAGAAAGTATCTGATCTGTATATACTGTCTTCCTCTTTCATTATTATTATTATTTATTTCTCTTTTTCTACTGACTCTTTCC